>NW_006160208.1:3977050-3990067 GCF_000334495.1 Tupaia belangeri chinensis | reverse complement strand
CTTTCTCTCTTGCCCTCTTTCTGGCGGGCCAATTTGCCCTTAAGCAAAAATTCTCTCTCCAAAAAAAAAAAAAGACCCTTTTTCCTTAGCTTTTTGATGGCAATTTCATTGTCTGGGGCCTGCTTCAGAACTGCTTTAATCGTTCCCTTCCAGTTGAAGGGAAGCTCCTTTTGCAGGAGCCTCATGGTCTTCTGGCTCTCCACCTTCAGAATGTCCTGGGGCCTTCATCCTTTTCTTCATAGTATCTGTTTTAACTTCTGAAAGCTTGTGCTTTCTTTTTCCTGTAGCTGCTTTTATCTCTTTCCTCTGCCCCTTCCTCTGCAGGCATGCCCTTCTTCTTCTTCTTCTTCTTCTCACTCTTCTCTCCAGGGCCATTGGCCTCAGGAGGCTTTTCACCTGCCCGCTTCCAGTCCAGCCTTCTGTCCCTTTTTGCACTTCTTCGGCTTCTGACTCCTTGAATTTTCCTGGTGATTTTCAAATTTCAGTTCTTTATGTTATGTCTTTCTAATCTGCTGTTCTTCCTTCCTCTCTTTTTCTTCTTCACTTCTGCTCATCTTCCATGCCATTTGCTGTGTTGTTTACTGTGGAGGAGCAGGTCCTAGTGGAGACTCCTGTGTGTGGATCTGCACCTTGGTCGAGTGGTGGTTGATCTTGCCCCTTACGGACTGGCTCACTGCCAGAAGCTTCAGAAAAGATATTCCACACCTGCTCCAGAATGGATTCATTATGAACTTTAAAACTATTCTTCATCCACTTCTGAAATTTTGCTTTTTTCCTGCAATATTGTCAAAAGCACTAATTTGCTCACACTTTGGGGCTGATATTTGGTCTCTTTATTAACTCATTAATTTTCCGACTCCACAACTGCTGTTTTACCTCGCCCTTGTAAGTTTTACCCTCAGAGCCTTTGCCACCATACTTCTGATCTTCACTTACGCATTCCACATGGTTGTTTTTTTTTTTTTTTTTTTTGAGAAGTGTTTGCTATAGGGCTCTTGTGCTCACCAGAAAGACAGAGAGAGACGGAGAGAAAGAAAGTGAGAAATCACCTCCTGGGGGAATGGCACGCCATAATCCCTTCTCCATCCTCCTCTCAAGATCTTGGGCACGCATGCACACACGCCCGGTGTGAGTTTAAGCCACCGGGTCCAGGACTCAAACCGCGGTCAACTATATGGGAGTCCAGCAACATAGCCATTACGCCATCTGATGGTCCTTCACATGGTTTTTATAGTCATGGCCCCAGAACTCTTTACCACAGTCAATGCAAGAAAAGCATTCACGGTTTCTGCAAACACATATGTGCTTTGCCACTTGTGTTTTCTCCACTGATCCAGCACATGCATTGCGTGTAAAAAGTGCTGTTTTAGCTAAACGATGAAATATTCTCTAGCCAAGATAGCCTTTCAGTCTTGTCCTCACAGCCAGCCACCGCCAATGATTTCAATGGCCCGAGGGAGCATGTGGAGTCATTGTCACTCGTCCAGCAGAGCCCTCACCTCCTTCCATGGCGTTCCTCCGCAGAATTCATCTGAGAGCCACTGGAACTGCAGCGGTGGTGGCCTCGCTCTCGGCCGAAGTTCCCACGTGGGTTCTTAAGTAGCCAGAGTTTGTAAAAGACTCTGCCTGGAACTCATGTGCTTGCCATTTTACGTCTCTACGCTTTTCTTCAGTTGACCTACCTGTGGGTCTTCATTGAAATTATGTGTTGGAGCCTCTGCAAACTAGCTCAGCTATGTAGTGAAGGGCTTTACATGCAGACCTAACAAATGTTAAAATGAGAAGGGACATTAGTGTTTGTGATTCCAATTTCCCAAATTTAAAATAAGAAAAGGAGGGATCAGCAGAGGGTGTAATGGTTGCATTGCTGGACTCTCACATAGTCAACTGCTATTCAAGTCCTGGACCTGGGGACTTAAAGCTCACACTGGGCATGTGTGCATGTGTGCCCAAGATCCCAAGAGGAGAATGGAGAAGGGATTGTGGCATGGCCATCCCTTGGGGGTGATTTCTTGCTTTCTGTATCTCTGTCTCTCCAAGAGCACACATGCCCTATAGCAAAAATCTCTCAAAAAAAAAAAAAAAAAAAAAAGCCTCCGGAGAAGAGGTAGTTTTGTATAGTAATAAAACCACAGAGACTATGGACCAGAGTTAAACCAGTTTTGCCTCCTCAAAGATCAGTATCGCTAACCAAATTCTAAGCTAGTTGGGCAGCCAGAGGTGGGGTGGAGGTGTGCAGTGTGCTCCTGTATTTTTGTGTAGAAAAGCATTTTCCTACTAACCTCCAGTTGGCCAATGATTACTGAAGAGACTCTCATTGGATAAAACTCAGCAGCATAGACACTCTTCTTCGAGAAGAGACCCTAGACCCAGAGTGGTTTCGGGTGGATGTATAGAACCTGTGTATAAGAGATTTTTGTGCCTTATGGCTCACTTTCTAATGTAAAGAGCCAAATTTCCTTATATTTAAATATAAATCCAGAACCAGCATTTGGTGTAATGGTTATGTCGTGGACTCCTACATAGTTGACCGTGGTTTGAGTCCTGAACCCTAGGGCTTAAAACTCATGCCGGATCCATGTGCATGTGTGCCCAAAATCCAGAGAAGAGACTGGAGGAGAAGGGATTGCAGTGTGGCCATCCCCCCTGGGGGGTGATTTCTCGCTTTCTGTTTCTGTCTCCCAGAAAGTGCACTTCTCTAAAAATAAATAAATAAATAAATAAATCCTCCACTTAAAAGTGAGCATGTGATGCATATTACCTGTGTATACGGCTGGTATACAAGCACTACATTCCCCCCTGGATATTCATAAAAATATCTCTTGCCCCTGGCCTTCTGTTATCTAAGATCCAGAAGACAATTTGAGCCTTGCTTTCTGTCTCCTTGCCAGTTGTCCTGGCATTAAAGCTGCAGTGATTAGCTCTGTGCACATTGGGTGCAGCCCTTGCTAGGTAACAGCAACACAGAACAGCTATAGAAGACTACCTTGGACTTTTTGATTCCGAATCCAGTGCTAATTTGTGCAACTGGCACAAATATTTTCTGGGCTAACTTGAGTAATTTATATATAGTCTATTTAAGTTCTCTTAAACTTATGTACATTGTTTTGTATGAACATATTTTATAGCATACATTAAAGAAAAATCAACTGTCTAAACCATTGGGTGTTTGAACAAAGGTGAGACTTAACACCAACTACAGCAAGAGCCAGAGCTGGAGCCTTGTATTAGTTTCCTGGCCTCCACTTTACTGTTCTCAGTCACCACCAGCAAAGTCAGACCTGCTGCTGACTACTTCTCTAATGTGGCATGTGTATTTTCACTGGCTTATTTTTTCCAATGTCTTAGTTTTAGCAGTGACATGCTAAATGTTGTCAACTTAATTAATTATCCAACTTAAGGAGAAAGTTCAATAATAGTAGAAATAATTTAATTACATAGGTCATATCGACTAAACGAAGTTATGACTGATCAATAGAATGTGCCAAATAAAAATGTATTGACTCTATGAACTTCAAGTATTGCTGGATTGACATTTGTTTCTTTTTCCCTCTGGAAGGAAAGCGCAAGACTGAAGTAAAGGTGAAATCCCACGAGGAGGAAAGCACTTGTTTTCTCCATACTAAGGGTAGATAATCCTGGTTATACCATACTGCTTTTTCAATAGCGCCAAACTATTTTCAGACATCAGCAACACTGAGGGCACCTCTGCTGTAATATCAGTGAACTGCAATGCCCGTATACTCTATACGCCTCACGGCCTTAGGGGAACTGTGAGAGGGAAGGGAAGGAATGAGGAAAAGTCAAGTGAGAAATAGCTGGGAGTTAACAGAGCACCTTAGAGAGGGGACTGAGAGAAACTTCCTGGATTACACAAGAATCATCAGTGTGTGCTTATTTTAATGACCTATTTTATCATCTTCAGGCTTAGGAAAATTTTTTTTCTTGTTGTAGTAGATTTGAGAGACCTTATCTGTCTTTTTTTGTTTGTTTACCTATTGATTTTATCTCCCCCAACCTCTTGCAAAAGGTCCACATATTCATTAGTCTTTAAAAAATGCTCACAGAATATAAACATGGAGGTTTTTCATTGCCTTCTCCCTGTTTTAGTACGCAAAGACTGATGGGAGTTTTGCAGGCAATTCTTTTACCCTTAAAGAGAAGCAGGATCACTCCTATCTATTTCAGACATCTGTTAGAGTACCAAGCTGTAGCAGGACATTCAGGCTCTATAGGTAAAGCCAGCCTAGAAGAAGCCTGGCTGAGTCTTCAAGGTTGTATTGTAGCATATGACCTGCATGACCTTTCTCCAGCATGACCCCTGATGTTGTGTAACTCAGGGAACACACTTTCCATACAAAATGTGCAAAATTTAACTGAAGACTTACTCATTTGGATTATTTTCTACCCCTTTTCATTCTGTGTTGTTGTATGATTTGGAATTTTGTAAGAAAGGAGTAGAGGCTATAGGGAGAAAATGAGATCCCATATTTGCAGGATTTGCTGATTACCTCGATAAAAATATCCAACCATGACTAATATCAGTCACTCTATGAGGATGAGGGAATAGACCTAAACAATCCTTTCTCCAAAGCTGGTAAAGCCACTTCCAATACTTCACTAGCTGAATTGCTCCAATCATTTTAGTTGTTATTGTTGTTAAACATAGGTAAGCATTTTTAGGTGTTTTGAATTTTTAGAAATATGTATTGGGTTGTCAGAAAAGTCATGAGGCATTCTTGCATAGAAAAGCATAGAAAAATGTCATGACTTTTCCGATACCTGAGTTCTTTCACATAGTTAAGTTCTTACATGAGGCATGTCTTATCGATAACATCAATTTTAAGGGTTCCGCTGAGTGTGTATATTCTTCAACAACTATTTACTGAGCATCTAGTCCTACCAGGCAGTGATCAAAGCAGTGGGATTCAGTAGTGAACCATGAAGACAAAAAACTCAGCCCTAATGGAACTTGAAGTCTATCTCCAAATCATTCAGAGATTTTGTGGTAAAATAGATCATTATATCAGTTAGACATCATTGAGCTCCAAAATATTAACCAAAAGAAAACTCACTTTTGCATTAAAAAAGTGAGTTATTACTGGTATATAAAATTGTGAAGTCTTAATGTTTATCTGAGCTAGAGCTTACCCAGTGACTCAGGTTAGTCACCAAGGACCCTATTCATGCCTGTTTTACTAATCTGCCTTTTCTGCTTTACACAGTATCCCTTGCAGGCCAATGATATCCACACCTGGTAGCAAAATGGCTACTGTCGCATGAGATCTCCAATTTCACACTCAGGAATAGACAGAGGGTGCCTTTCAAGAGATCCTGTAAACTGGAGAAAAAAGGTTTTATATTTCCAGAAATCCCAGAACATACCAGTTTGGTGATTTGTAGATTATTTGCCATGTCTAACAAATCTCTCTGCCAAAGGGTTGAGCTATGTCGAATAACAAAAGCCCAGAATGTCTTAACCTTGGAGGTAGAGAGCAGTCTTTTGTTCATTCAAATGGCACGGATGAAATCAAGAATGTTCTTCTATTGAAAAAACTATTTTGAAAAAAAAAAACCAGAGATGATAGACGATCAAAATAACAAAATGTCAATTACTGTACCTTCAGCACACATGAAATGTGACTTATCATATTCAAAAAATTGAATAGAGCTGGTAGTATTTCTCTCTTTATGGTCAATTACAAGATTTTAACCTCTGGGCTTCCTACGACTGAACAGGGGATCTCAGAGTCAAACGAATCAGTGCTTTAAAACTGCTAACTGAAGGTAGGATATAATTAACAAAGCTGTTTCAGAATCCACAGGAAAATGGAGAAAACATTAAACAAGGATCAAAAGTTCTCCTTTACACATTTTATTAACCTTAACAATTCACAGAAATTTCTTGGTGGCATCAAGGTTTTTGCTAACAAGGTAAACCAAGAGTCAACTGTTTGTTTTTCCTTTTTAGAGACCTTTTTGCTATAAAATGCATGCCTCACTAGAGACACAGGGAGATAGAGTGAAAGTGAGAAATCACTCACCAAGGGGATGATCACATGGCAATTCCTTCTCCTCCACTTTCCTCTTGGAGTTTTGGGCACGCTCACACATACACGTCTGGCATGAGTTTCAAGCTGCTAGGTCCGGGACTCGCACCATGGTCAGCCATGTGCAAATCCAGCACCTTAACTACTATACCACCTGCTCGCCCTTGGAGTCAACTCTTTGGAAGGCAAGTCTGAATAAAGCTGACAATAAACACACTACGTAGATGTTTGGATAATTTCTGGAGAAATATGTAGATTGATGGCTGACATTTACAATGTTTGAGAGAAAATATTTGTCTTTATGAAATTGCCATGTTTTAACTCTTTCTAGTTAATACTGACTGTATCACTGGTTTCTAAGTTTTATGATCGTTTCTCTAAAAATATCTACACATTACTGATTTCACATACAGATCTTACTTTCAAGTGAATAGCTACAAAATAAATTTAGGCTAAGGTTTACAAAACTGAGATGCTATTAAAAGTGATTAATTTCTGCACCTTCAGATTATCATAAAAATATGTGATGGAAGGCCAATCCCAAGGTACTGCAGTAATGCGCTGTTCAAGAGAAGACGAATCCCTCGTGATGATGGTAGTTCAAATCCCTGGCCCTATCAGCCTGAAACGCACCAGACACACAAGCAAGTGCTCAGGCTCTGATGGGCGGGAGGACTGGGAGAAGGGGACCACGACATGACCAGATCCTGTGGAGGGAGCTTCTCTCTGTGTCTCTTGCACATGTGTTTTCATATGCTCTGTCATGAATACAGAAAAAAAAAAAGTTTTAAAAATATGAGTTTAGCAATGATAATCCTTGGCATTTAGATATAATTATCCTTAAGTCACCAAGTACAAATCTGGTTGGAATGTAATTATCTGCTTTTTTAATATGATTAAGTTGCAATCTGGTTAGTGACGTGGGCCGTCTCATCTAGCATCTAGAAGTGAGTTTGTATTTTTACTTTTAATCCCACCAAAGTCTAACTTACTTAATTCCCTTTCTCCTTGTTATATCCTCCAGGGAAATTAAGGACAGCAGTTAACCTAGGGATTTCAATGACAGATCCTGATAATATCCCGTCATCTCTATAAGGAAACCTCTATCTATTGTCCTTGTTGGAGTACACTTAGTTGCAGTATGTGTGTCACTTAAAGCCACAGCTAATGGAAGCAGAAATGGTTTAGTTATCTATTGCTGTATAACTAATGTTACCCTAAAACTTTGTGACTTAAAACAACTATTTTTAAAAGGTCATCATTACATGGGTCAGGGGTCTGGGCAGTACTCATGTGGGTGATTCTGTTACACATGGCTTTGACTGATGGTATTCAGCTGATAGCTGGTCTGGTCCAGAGGGTCCAAGATGGCTCCCATGGCTGACATGTTGGGGGCACTGGAAGGCAAAACTCAGACGGGCCCCTCTCCCTTTTAGGTAGTCAGAAGCTTATTCACCTGGTCTTTCTAGCAAGGTGGTAAACATGGCACCTCATGACTTTAACAGAGATTGTTGCTCAACCAGAAACCAAGATAGAAGCTACAGGATTTCTTCTCACCTAACCTTGAAAGTTCATCTTCTGGGCTGACCTCATAGCCTAGTGGTGAACAGAACTGGATCCCATGTAGTCAACTGCAATTTAAGTTCCAGACCTGGTGGCTTGGAAAACATGCCAGGCATGTGTGGGTGCATGCTCAAAATCCTAACAGGATGGAGAAGTGGAGAAGAAAAGATTGAGGTATGACCTGCCCTCTTCCTCTCCCTCTCTGTCTCTGGTGAGTGCACATACCCTCTGGTAATTAAAAAATAAAAATGAAGTTCATATTCTGAGCTATTGCTGCTATAGTCTCTGTATCAAAGAAACCACTAGACAAGGCCAGCTTTAAGGGGAGAGAATTTTGATTCCATCTTTCAAAGGGAGTAGAAAAGAATTTGCAACCATCTGTATTCTGCCAAAAGTTGCATATTTAGGATTTGCTAGGGATTTGAAAACAGATTGAAAAGGCCAACCAGGTAAATCATATTCCTGTCTCAATAACCTAGAACTGAGAAAATAATGTGATGGGCCAATTAGTTCTGACAAAATGAGGAGCAGGTGGTCTGGAGGCCAGTGGAAGCCACAGTGGTGAGGAACCCAGCTGGGAAGTAAAGAGAGGGGTTATCGGTCTGGGACACAGATACCCTGCAAGGGATTATGTGGTTCCTGAGAGAGAGGGAGACAGAGAAGCTGCCTAATTCCTCATGGCTTTTTAAATTTTAATCCTTGTTTATCTTTACGACAAACCTTTCCATCCTTGAAGTTACTTAGGTGAGATAGTATTGCTTTAAATGAAAATTTTATTGAATGCCTATTTATCATCTGTACGCCATGTATTTACTGAATAAAATTTGATTTTTAAAACAAAATACTAGAGATGACTGCATCTCTTGTGTTAATATTTCCTTCTTAAAATGTCGCTTGTGCCGGCCTTGTTGCCTAGCAGTTAAGCACAGAGACTAGGGAGCAGGAGTCCGATCCTACATGCTTTACTGCAGATTAAATCCTGGCCCTGGTGCCCTGAGAACCACATGGAGCACACGTGTGTGCATGCCCCAGATGCTGATGGGATGGAAAAATGGAAGAAAAAGGATCGTAGTGTACCACACCCACTGGGGACACTCTCCTCTGGTGAATGCTCATACTCATACTGTCTGGCAATTAAATATATATATATATATTTCTCAGATGGAATAACAGTGAACTCTAAAATATAACCATACACTTGTTGAAAAACCACAACTGAATTTAACTAATAATAAAGCATGGGTAAAACTCAATTAATTTTGAAGAATTCTTTGATCCAGTATCTAACAATATCTATTAGAACACATACTTATAACTGGTTGCACCCAGTCTTAAGCTTCCATCTTACACAGTAGGCTGAGCCTGCGAGCCAGCAGGTGGACTAGGCAGGGCAACTGAGCCTTCATTTGCAAGAGATTGAGCCTCAACTGATGATACCCCTTCACTCCTCATTCCACTTGTGTGAGGGTGATAAAATTGTTAGAAAGTGATTCTTGAAGACAAACTGTAAATCATTGGCATTCTTTACATCTCAGAATCAAAAGTTCTCTTTCGCCTTTCTTAAAAGCATACTACCATTCAGAATGTATTTATTTATTTATTTATTTAATTTTTACAGAGGTTTTTGGTATAGGGCGCGTGTGCTTGCCAGAAAGAGACAGAGAGACGGAAAGCGAGAAATTACCCCCCAGGGGAAATAGCCATGCCACAATCCCTTCTCCTTCATTCTCCTCTCGGGATTTTGGGCACGCACACACATGTGCCCCACATGAGTTCAAGCTACCAGGTCTGGGACTCAAATCACAGTCAATTACATGCCCAGTGACATAGCCATTATGCTAACTGCTGGTCCCCAGATTTATTTTTTATAAGACTTTTTTGCCATAAGACATAGGCGCTCACCAGACAGAGACAGAGAGGGAAAGTGAGAAATCATCCCCCAGGGGCAATGGCCAAATTGCAATCCCTTTTCCTCCTGAGATTTTGGGCATGCCCAAGCACCCAGTGTGATTTTCAAGCCTTCAGGTCTGGGACTCAAACTGTGCTTGGCCATTTGAGGGTCCAGCACCTTAACCACCACACCACCTGCTGACCCTGACATTTAGATGTTTTAAGAAGCTAAAACTTGGCTAGTCCCAGCCTACTGGTTAATGAAGCAGGATCCCATGTGGCCAGCTGCAGCACGAGTATGCCCTAAATCCCAACAAGGTGGAGAAATGGAGGAGAAAGGGTTGTATGTTGATGCGGGGTACTTTCTTCTTCCCTCTCTGTCTTGCACACGTGTACTCTGGCAATTAAACAGAAAACCTAAAACTTTAAAGAGTTATACTTAAAAAGTTCATGGGAAAATGGAATTAAAGTACAAGTTTATTTGGGCACAACATTTTATAACTTATGCATTGTTTTTAAAAAATGTATTTCTTCGTTTATGATAAAGCATGTATACATGAGAGAGATGGTGTGTGTGTGTGTATGTATGAGAGAGAGAGAGAGAGAGGGAGAGGGAGAGGGAGAGAGAGGGGTCAATTACATGCCCAGTGACATAGCCATTATGCTAACTGCTGGTCCCCAGATTTATTTTTTATAAGACTTTTTTGCCATAAGACATAGGCGCTCACCAGACAGAGACAGAGAGGGAAAGTGAGAAATCATCCCCCAGGGGCAATGGCCAAATTGCAATCCCTTTTCCTCCTGAGATTTTGGGCATGCCCAAGCACCCAGTGTGATTTTCAAGCCTTCAGGTCTGGGACTCAAACTGTGCTTGGCCATTTGAGGGTCCAGCACCTTAACCACCACACCACCTGCTGACCCTGACATTTAGATGTTTTAAGAAGCTAAAACTTGGCTAGTCCCAGCCTACTGGTTAATGAAGCAGGATCCCATGTGGCCAGCTGCAGCACGTGTATGCCCTAAATCCCAACAAGGTGGAGCAATGGAGGAGAAAGGGTTGTATGTTGATGCGGGGTACTTTCTTCTTCCCTCTCTGTCTTGCACACGTGTACTCTGGCAATTAAACAGAAAACCTAAAACTTTAAAGAGTTATACTTAAAAAGTTCATGGGAAAATGGAATTAAAGTACAAGTTTATTTGGGCACAACATTTTATAACTTATGCATTGTTTTTAAAAAATGTATTTCTTCGTTTATGATAAAGCATGTATACATGAGAGAGATGGTGTGTGTGTGTGTATGTATGAGAGAGAGAGAGAGAGATGGAGAGGGAGGGGGAGAGAGAGAGAGAGAGGGAGAGGGAGAGGGAGAGAGGGGGGGGGGGGGGGGGGGGGGAGAGGGAGAGGGAGAGAGGGAGAGAGAATGAGAGAGAGAGAGAGAGAGAGAGAGAGAGAAGAGAGAAAGGACCTGGTCATGTCACAATCTCCTTCCTCCAGTCCTCCAGTGTGCTGGATCTTGGTCACTCTACCCACGCCTGGCACATTACAGGCTGACCTGGCTCACATTACACCTGTGGTCACCATACGGGATCTGCCTTCTCTTGAGCAGTGCATTGCCACTGCACAAGGGAGTTGGCTCACATAGCTTTCTCATAATATATATTTTCCATGAATTTTAAAAGACACCACATACTATTAATGGGAAAAATTAAAATATTTTCTAAAAAGGAACTGTGTCTATTTATAAAAAGGATCTAAGTCAACAGATAAAAATGTGTATATACATTAATATCAAATTACTCAAAAGTTTACTTTTGCCTTGTAAAAATCTTTTCAAAAACCAAGTTTGGAAGAAAGTTTTTTAGCTCACATGTATATATTTGTCCATGAGAGAGCAATAGAGAGTTGATTACCTTGGACAGGATCTCATCATGCCACAATCCACACTGGTCTTCTAGACATCCAGGATCACGTATACTTGTGCAAGCACCCTGCATATTCAGGTTGACTGGGGGTCTGATCCCAGGACCATCCCATATGGCTCCAGTATTGCACAGTGGCACCTTACTGCCTGTGTCTGCTGCTGTGGCTGGACCTCACCATGTAAAATTCTACAGAATAAATCTGATTTTAAAGTTACTGGAGCAGATAGACTCACATCTGTGAACTTGGAATTTTCTTTTCTCATAAGAAGCACAGTAGTTTGCATTCCATATATACTCTTTTAAAAAATTATTTATTTAATTTTATTTATTATTATTATTTTTTAAAATTTGATGAGAGAAAGAAAGAGACAGAAAGAGAGAGAAAGGCAAAGTGAGAAAGCAAGCTGTCAGGTCTGGGATTTGAACCACAGTCAGCCATGTGGAAGTCTAGTGACTTAACCACCATGCCACCGGCCAACCCCAGTCAGACTATTAAAGAGACCAATAGTATGACCAAATTTTGTGAATTTTAATAAATCTGAGCTGAAGATTAGCTAATTATTGTGGCCAGAACCAAAGTTGGTGCAGATAGTAAAAATAAAATAAATAAGACAACTGTAAGTTCCCAAACCTAATCTGAGTAAGAAGAGAGATTGCTTTTTTAGTTTGTTTTTAATTAAAATGATTTTGAAGAGAGATTTTTGCTATAGGACACATGTCTCTCACCAGAGAGATAGAGACACAGAAAGTGAGAAATCACCCCCCAGGGGGATGGCCACACTGCAATTCATTCTTCTCCATTTTTATCTGGGATCTTGAGCACACAAAGTTTGAAGCCATCAGGTCTAGGACTCAAACTGTAGTCGACTACATGGCAGTCAAGCAACGTAATCATTACTCAATCTGATGGTCCCTTAGTTAGAACAATTTATAGGAAGGTCAATCCCCAGTTTTTGAAAGTATTATGTTCTCTTCCTTGGAGTTTAGTGAAGGCACAGGACAAGTGGATATTTCTGTTTTGTTTTGTTTTGTTTTGTAATTTTGAGAAATTTTGGTTAGAGGGTGCATGAGCTTGCTGGAGAGACAGAGAGAAAGTGAGAAATCATCTTTCAAGAGGGATGGTCATGCTGCAATCCCTTCTCCTCCATTCTCCTCTTGGGAATTTGGGCACAAACACATACACACCCAGTGCGAATTTCAAGCTGCCAGATCCAGGACTTGAACAGCAATTGGCTATGTTAACTGCTTTGCCATCTGTTGGCTCCTTCTGAGGATTTTTAAATAGTGCTTCAGGGAGCCAGCAAACAAACTTTTCTTTCAACCCTGAAAAACCTCATTTTTGTTACAAGGAGAAATGAAGAAATAGAACTGTAGTTTTCTACAATTCCTTCTTTTTCACATCAGAAAGCACCATTTATTTCTCACCAAGTAAATGCTGGTACTCAATTTCCACCATTTAATGTTTTTATCATTTTCAATCTGAAAAGAAAGCATATAACTTTTCAATCCGAGAGACCAGCAGTTGGTGTAATGGCTATGTCTCTGGACTCCTATGTAGTTGACCACGGTTCGAGTCCTGGACCCAGTGGCT
>NW_006160208.1:3968619-3976964 GCF_000334495.1 Tupaia belangeri chinensis | reverse complement strand
AAAAAAAAAAAAAAAACCCCCAAAAAAAAAAAAAAAAAAAAAAAACCACTCACAGAAACAAAAGAATTTTCAATCCAAAAAGAAACATTTAAGAGATTGTTCTGTCACTCACTTACAGAGACCTTTATGGGGTCAATAAAAAGTACCCTAAGTAAACACCTAAATCACAGGCCTAAATCACAGGCCAGAAGATTAGAACAAACCATAAATGGCTTGAATATAATTTCCTGCTTTAGAGACAGTATGTTCAGGTCCTTAGGGATGCATCCGTCCAGTGTCTTTTCCAGGATGGAAATCAAAAGCACTTTCTTGAAGCTCAAGTTTTCTTTCTTACTTACTAGATGCTATTCCAACTGAACATTGCAAAAGGCCCAGCCTGGGTGGCATAGTCTGTAACATACTGGACTAAAGTGCTAGAAGCCACATGGCCAACTGTGGATTCAGATCCCTGGGTTGGTCAGAAAAAACACATCAGGTATGTGTCTTACCTCTCCATTTCCCCCCCAAATTTCCTACGCTCTTCCTCTTCCCCTCTCACACTCTCTTTCCACTTGGTCTCTAGTGTCCATTATAATTTTTAATACTTTTATGTTCTCTAGTCTCTCAGTCTCTACCATAGCGTGCAGACAGGTATATGTTAAGTGGAGACATACAATGTCTCTCTTTCATAGCCTGACTTGCTTCACTCAGCAACAAATTTTCTGTATTTGTCCACTTTCTATCAAATTCTGGGGCCTTGTTGTTTTTTGTAGATGAATAGTATTCCACGGAGTATGTGTACCACAATTTTTCAATCCATTCATCGGTTTGTGGACATTTAGGTTGGTTCCATATCTTGGCAATTGTGAATAATGCTGCAATAAACATTGATGTGCAAGCACTTTTCCGACTGAGTGCTCTCCTGTCCTTTGGATAGATATCCAAGAGTGGAATTGCTGGATCATATGGCAGTTATATTTGAAAGTCTTTGAGGAACCTATATATCATTCTCCACAGTGGCTGGACCAATTTACATTCCCACCAACAGTGTAGGAGTGTTCCCCTTTCACCACAACCCCTCCAGCACTTATCTGGCAGAAGCATTCAAGCAAAATTGAAGAAAATTCTGAAAAATGGCAGGTAAGCTAATTATATATTTGTAGCAGGTCTCAGGAAATGTCAGAAAAAGTATACTTTGTGAAAATACCTCAACCTAAATACATTAGATTTCTTGTTAGTAACAGTTATGGGAAAACAAGGTTGGAGTCAGAAGCTTTCTTGAACCTTGTTTGTTTCAAAGAGATGGAGGAAAGTCCTTCCAGGGTGGACTGTAACCCATAATGCACAAGGAAGTTAGTATGAACAGCTCCATGAGTGAAATGCTTTTGATTGTCCACAGGAGACCAGCTCTCTGGGCTTGGGACTCTAACCCAAGTTTTGAGATCTAAACTTGTCAAGATCTACCAATAGTAGGACTCTAACCACAATCAGCAAAGGATTTCCCCTTCCAAGGGTGGAGACCCTAGTCCATGGTCACCAATGAGGTCCTCCAAAGATGAGACTCTGATCTATGATTAAGAAAGAAATAAGAAAAAAAAAAAAGGAGGTACCTGCTTAGATCCTCCAAGGGTGAGGCTCTAACCCATAATTGAGAAGAGACTCACCTTCTGTGGATAAGACTCCAATCCATGATGCACAAGGAGGTCAAAGAATGACCAAGTTTAGCAAGGTTACTCACCTCAGAAGACTGAAACCTAATCTGGTCTTGGTTCTTAGATGTTTCTTGCTATAAGAGAAAAAGCACTATAGGTCATAGGGGCCGTGATCAGGAGGTATGGCTCACCAGTCAGCTTTCCAGATAAAATGTGCATGGGCAACTGCTTGGCAGAAAGTCCCAAGTCTAGTCAAGGGATTTCTGGACTAAAGGCCAATAAGATGAATGAGACTTATGGTTCCTTCATGGTCGTCAGTTTTGTTACTCAACAGGTTGTTCAATGTACACACCTGTCTATCACTACAACACTGATTTTGAAACAAGAGCTTCATTGCACAGCTAACTATCAAGAAGAAAAAAAAGAAAACCTCAAAATTTCCCCCTACCCATTACCAGAGGGTGAGATCTTTTATAGCACAAAGAGATGGTACAGGGTGATGTTTGGCATTCTCAGATTGATTAGGGGCTTAGGAAGAGGCCAGTCTTGGACTCCTTGGTGCCAGTGTACTTCCAAGCGGAAGTCTAGGATTGGTTGATACTAGGATATAAGGTGATGTTTTCCAATCCCAAATTGATTGGTGCTAGGTATCTTCCACTTTTGATATCTGTACTAAAAACAGATCCTGTTCTTTATAGTCTATTGCCAATAGTGTTTTCATTCCCTCGATAATTGGGGTCGATCTCAGTTCACTCAGCCCTCTGAAGTGCATGTGTACTGCAAGATGGCTTACACAAAACAGTTAGTAGTAGGTTTTTCCCTCTTAGACTAGTTATGGTTGTTTACAATTTTTTTCCTAACATATATAGTATGCCTTTCGATGCATTTGTTAAATTTGTTTTTAGTTTCAGATAGAATTTCTTGAATTAAAATTTAAATATTTTCTTCTAGCATTTTTTTCTTTAGGATTTTAGATATTTATCAGAACTTTTTTGTTCATCTTCTCTATCTTTTCAACCTAATCTTTTTCATTTTTTCTTTGTTCCTATTTTACTGAATTAACTTTTCTCATATGGTGTTTATATGCATTTAGTACACTGTTTTCAATTTCTACTTTTTCTAGTGCTTCTTTAAATTCTTTTTCTTTTTTCAGTAATGCTGAGTTCTGCAACATTATATTTTATCTCCTGTTATTTAATCATTTCTGTAAGTTCTCAAATTTCTGGTTTGTGGTCCTACTGCATAAAGGTTACTAAGTTGTTGGGGTTTTTTTAATCAAAGAGAAATATTCAATTATTCTTTTTATCTGCACCGTGACAACATTTTCATTATCTGGTAAGTACTTACCTATTGGTAAGTTTTGATGCTTTCTTTCAAATTTTTTCAAAATACCTTATATCAATGATGTCCCAATTCCTCATTGTATTTTCACCACCATCATTTAATAAGTTAGATTTTGTAAAAAATTCCTAGTAGGAATCATAGTAACCTTTTATATTTTTAACAGAAAATATTCTGTCTTCTACTGCCATAAAAAGAAATAGCATCCCACCAGTTATTGCAATTTTTTTTTCTTCTTTTTGGTAGGTTTTTTTTTCTTATTTCTTTCTTAATCATAGATCAGAGTCTCATCTTTGGAGGACCTCATTGGTGACCATGGACTAGGGTCTCCACCCTTGGAAGGGGAAATCCTTTGCTGATTGTGGTTAGAGTCCTACTATTGGTAGATCTTGACAAGTTTAGATCTCAAAACTTGGGTTAGAGTCCCAAGCCCAGAGAGCTGGTCTCCTGTGGACAATCAAAAGCATTTCACTCATGGAGCTGTTCATACTAACTTCCTTGTGCATTATGGGTTACAGTCCACCCTGGAAGGACTTTGCAGATTAGGTCCCTGTTATGATATTTGATTAAAAAGAGCACTCATTTTTAAATTTCTTTCTGGTTGTCTGTGGGATGTTCACATATTTTAGGTGTGTCCAGAATCTATAGTCTGAGCCATTTTAGCAAGCCCTGAGTGTACTTACTTGACTACTGGCCATGCGTCAAAGGTGAATGGTGCTTGTAAGGACAAGTTTGGGGAGATCGAACTCATGCTTAACATTTGAGCTCCATTTCATTCAGTTTAGTAAGTGGGAAACTGTGATCCAAACATCTCAGATTATGGGGAAGGCAAGCAGTATTCTGAGTTGCAGCACTTTAGGTTGCAAACTCCATAATTAGGCTATGTTTAGCTATGAGTCTATTAAAAAAAATTTTTTTCTGTAATACTACTGGGCCTAAATATACTGTTAGTAGGGAATTATTAAACTGAGCTAAATTGACTCACATAGCCATAATGCCCATTCCAAATTTGTTCCAAAGCAGTCTCTGTGGTACAAGTAAGCTGTGACCTTACCTAAGGGTATATTGTGGCAAACAACCACAGCTACTGAGTCTTCACCAACTGTCAGAACATGATCATGTATGAAAACTTTCAACTGCAGCCAATCAGGATGATTTGGATGTCACTTCATTGGCTTGTATGTCATCTCCTTTTCTCTAGGCTGCATGTACTGGGGGAAGGGCATTCTGAACCAACTTTGGTCAAGACTGTTGCCCAGTTCTAAACTTTATCTCTTGCTCATATACACTCTGTTAACTGGTTCCTGATTTTCCTTTTAACAGATGGTACAGATGGTAGGATCTAGGGTAGAGCTTTCAGTGGTAGAACCATTGAGTGGTCAAGCAAGGGACGGCCAATGCTCTTTGATCCTTTCATCTTTCCCAGTAACTGGAAGCCCCAAGTAAACTCTAGGATCTCATGCTCCACACATTATGTTCCACAATCTCAGCGTTTACCTGAGCAACCCCTTTTCCTTCGCTCTCTTTCTCTTCTCCCTCTCTGACTGAATTAGATTCAGTTAAGAGGCTTTCAATGTCTAAACTAGGTTTAGAGTTGAAATGGATTTGACACGTGACTGGATTGGATGCAGTCTTGGTAAAACTAACTAGAAGAAACTTGTAAAAAACAGTGGTTACTGTGATACATTTAATTTGGATAAAATCATTTATTTGCAAGGCATTTTAGAAAAAGCAGGGCTTAAAAATGCTTCAAAAAAACAATGGAATGTCTATGTTAATTGGACCTGGACATATTTAAAGCAGTAATTAATCAAAATTGTGTGCCTACATGATTCTGTGCAAAAAAGCAAACAAAAAGCTTAAGCAGCAGACTAGGGATATAACTCCTCTGAGTCTGTCAATGTTTTGCTCAATTAATTTTGTGCAATAATATCTAGAAGAACTGCTAAAAATTTTTACAAATTTAAGTCCTAAGGTTCTTCTGCAAGAAAAATGGATAAGTCTGTTGTACAATCTTGCAAGCAAAAGAAGAATGACTCGGGTTTGAGTCACAGGGCTTATTTGGAAACATCTTTTAGGAAACATTGTGCACCAAAGAAAGTATTAAGTGAGGCATACTTTTACAATTCTCTTACTGATTCTGGAAAATTGGGTTAAAGAAGATACATCTAGCCATCTAATTGGCTTATGTGGAAAAAACTATGAAACGTTTAAAAATAATAATTTTCAAGTTCATGTGACTTGAGTAATTTTTAGTAAATAAGAATATTGTCAGTTTGATTAACATTTTGCAATTTCCCCAGGTATAATTGTTAAAAGCAAGTGAGTTGGGTAGGTGCGATTGAGAAAGGTAAAGTTTCAATGTTGGGTTTTTATTTCTGTAGTAAAAGGTTTTAATATTCTTATAATCAAAAATGGAAAGTTGAGGCTGAAGATAATCTGAAGACACAACAATGTACTCCTCAGGCCAAGAAAAAAAACCAAAGGGGGACTGAGAAAAACATCTTTCCTCCTTTATAGTTTCTTATCATAGAGAGACTAATGACATTTGGGACTGTTAATAAACATATTATCATCATCAAGTTGCATTGTAGAAAGTATATGCTTCTAGATTCCACAGATTGCTATTGTAAAATACAGTTCACAACTGCTTGCTTACTAGTGTTTACTGAAAATGGAGGACACTATGGGTTAAAAGTTATAATTGAGGGGGACCAGAAGATGGCATAATGGTTACATTGCTGGACTCCCACATAGTCAATTACAGTTTGAGTCCCAGACCTGGAGGCTTGAAACTCATGCCAGGCACCTGTGTGTGTGTGCCCAAAATCCCAAGAGGAGAATGGAGGAGAAGGGATTGTGGCATGGCCATAACTCCTAGGGGGTTATTTCTCCCTTTCTGTCTCTCTATCTCACTCTCTCTCTCTCTCTCTCTCTCTCTGGCGAGTGAACACATCCTACTAAAAATCTCTTTTAAAAAGTTCTAATAGAGCCGGCAGGTGGCATGAAGGTTAAGGTGCTGGATTCCCACATGGCCAATGACTGCGGTTCGAGTCCTGGAAAATGTTTGGGACCAGCAGTTAGCATAATGGCTATGTCACTGAACTCCCATGTATCTGACCGCAGTTCGAGTCCTGGACCCAATGGCTTAAACTCATGCCGGGCACATATGCGTGTGTGCCCAAGATCCTGAGAGGAGAATGGAGGGGAAGGGATTGCAACATGGCCATCCCCCCGTGGGGAGGGTGATTTCTCGCTTTTTATCTCTCTGTCTTTCTGGTGAGTGCATGCACCCTATAGCAAAAACCTCTCCAAAAAAAAGTTCTAATGGATATGTGTGTGTGAAATTATTAAATATTAGGGAAATATCCATGTATATGAGGAAAGTATGATGTAATTTTAGTGAGAAAAGACTTGAGAACATATTTCGGCAAAAAAAAAGTAATTTTGTCTAGTTCACAGGTTATGTAAAGGTTGTTTCAAAATATGGATTTAGAGAGACAGTAGAAACAAGGCAAGAAGGAACCAGTGACTAGAAGAGAGAGCTGTGTGAGGCAAATTATGAATATGAGGATGTATTTCTGATAAAGAACATTGAAAAGAGAGACAGTAATTATCTTAAAGTAGGATGACTAGATTTGTCCCAGAAAGAGAAAAGGAAAGAGTATTGGATGAATGAGAAGACTCGTAGAAGATTTGTGGAGAATGAGTTTGGTGAAATGAATTTTATGTGTGCTGAAGCTACTAAGATTAGAAGGAATATATTTATAAGATTTTCTGAGAAATTAAACATTAATATAAAAATACACTGAAATGAACTTAGAAGTAGATTTGTTTCCTTCTGCGAAGACAATCAAGTTTTCTTAAATTATTGTTCTGTTCTTGATAGGATGTTATGAAAGTTTTTCTTTACCTGTTAAGTAACTGGCTGAGGAAACAAAGATTCTATGTTGGATTAAAATAATATCCTGTGCCTCATGTTGCTTTTATTGGGTCTTTGATTACTTACAAAAGGAAACCTAAAAATAGTTTTAAGGTTTTTCTAGAACTACTTAACCTTTCTGAATTCACCTTTAAGAATATTGCATCACTTGTATTCTTTCATATGATCTGTGATTTTATTTAAGTGTTTTATACTTTCTATCTTTGGGAAGCTACCCAAAGGTCAAACTACAGTTTAGCTGAGCTTCCTCTTGACCTTGAACTAAGTTTGGGCTTTTCAGTGAGGCCTTTGAAATATATTAGAAGAATAGTTCTCCTTATAAAAGAAATAAGGTGAACTAATAGACTTGCTTGACATGTTGAATTGTAAGGAATACACTGTGAAATAGTAACTGATGCTAAACCTTTGAGTTATATTTGTATGGGTGTATTATTAACATGCATTCCAGAGATGGTTTGAAATCCCCCAAATCATTGCCTACTCTTAAAAGAGACAGAAATTCCTACAGACAGTACAGAAATTGTTAAGAAATGTAATTTGAGTGGACCCAGTAAGATTGGTTCAAGTCAATTTTCTTATGTTGACTTACTTAATAAATAGTAAAATGTACCTGATCTGGGGGGGAGGGGAATGTACATGTAAGAGAAATTAAATCCTTTCTAAGTATGGACCCATGGAGTTCCTGGATAGTCACTTGGTCCTTCCTGAGTTTGTGAAGCTTCAGTTGTTAAAAGGACTTACATTCCACCGCTTACTACAGAAAAAGCAACATCATCCAAATTATTAAAAATTGGTAGGACGACTGTTCAAAAATTGCTAAAATGGTTAATAATTGATGGCTGTATTACCAAACTCATAATTCTGGAAGTTATTAGAAGGTGAGTTTCCTTAAGGGACATCCCTGAAGAGTTTCCAATGGGTAGCCTGCCGGGGTCTAGCCTCGGCGTGGGTGGGTTATCTCGACGAAGGCGGCGAAGGTGAACAGAAGACAGAGGCCTCGATGCCTTTTATGCACGTCCTATGTCGGACACCCCTCAGAGATTGCTCTCTAAGGAGTGACAACTGCTAGGAATCATCGTGCCTTTTTATTGAGAATGTGTTACATACAAGTAAATGGGAGAGGGGCTACGTGTTTCAATTATCAGCTCATAAAGTTTTTAATAATAAAGAACAAAGATTTTATTTAGGGTTGGATTAAAGGTGGGTCTAGTGCAATTCCTATTTAGGGGTGGATTAAGGGTGGGTCTAGTGCAGTTCCTCAATTGTAGGTGGGTCTCCATGGAATGCAGTTTTGGGAAAGTGGTTTTGGTAAGCAGATGCGGTGCAGGAGCCATTTTGTGATTACTGAGAATGGTGCTGAGAAAAGAAAATCTCAAGAATAGATATTAGTTCTTATGGATCTTAATAAAGAATGATACTTATACAGTTTT
>NW_006160208.1:3967928-3968200 GCF_000334495.1 Tupaia belangeri chinensis | reverse complement strand
TTTGTTCCAAGGTCGGGGGGTGCACAACAGTAGCCTTGCCAACGTGTTAATCCGACCGAAAGCGGAGTTCAAAGGTCTGGGGGCTCAGACAGATCCTGGGGCCTCACCGGGTCGGACTCCTCCAGTAGCCTGACCTTTTTTTAATTGGGAAAATTATTAGGCTTTAATGCATAATGCTAGAAGTATTTTTTAGCAGATCCAAGGACGATCAAACCTCTCAGGATCTCGGACTCAGAGATTAGGTTTCTTGGAAATGGTATAGGGACAGACTG
>NW_006160208.1:3942124-3967915 GCF_000334495.1 Tupaia belangeri chinensis | reverse complement strand
GGAAAGACTGCCTTGAATGTAGAGGAAGTGGGTGTCATTACAAGATGTGGAAGTTTTCCACAAATCATGGAGTAAGACGTCACTGCTACCATTAGCCTTCTCTTTCCTTCTCTTCTTCCTGTATTTCCTCTTGTACTTGCCCTTCCTCTTTCTACACAGGGAGACCCATGGGATGGTAATCCGTGGGTGATTTTAGCACAGTCGAATATGCTGACAAAGAACCAGAATAATTGTTGAGTTATGTGGTTTAGTGTCAAGAAAAAGTCAGGAGGCCACTTCACTGTGCCTGTGTGTCTTTGTGTTTCTGAAGAGAGATACCCTTTAATTCTAAAGGGAGAATACAAAGCTATCCTTGATATTTCAGCCTGCACTCACTAGAAGTAATGCCCTGAACTTTCTGATCAATAGCCTAATAACCTAATTGGTCCAGATGTTATGCACAAGGTATATTTTGCTTATAGGCAACAGATAGTGAAGGCCTGAGAGCTGTCTATGTGGGCCCCAGTGACTGCACATATAATGTCACTGCATTAAATCCAGTAGGGTTTCTTGCCACAAGAAACCCTATACGCCCTTATGTTATGCAATAAATGGATGAGATTATATGGAAACAGACTTCCTGTTGAGTCATGTTCAGGATTATTCAGATTCATGGGTGAGTGATTATCTGACCTTTGATGTGACCCTCCTGTTCAACTGTGTAGGCCTGTGTTAAGTCTGTGGGGAATTCACTCATACTGCAACTTCATTGGTTCACATCTTAATATTTGGCCTAGTCTTTCAAATAGGTTTGTTTGGTTTTTTTCGAAGGCCTCAGACTATTTCATTTATTTACAGGTCAAAAGGGTCAAGAATTATTACCCATCTTGAAATAGATGAAGATGAATTGGTTACTACTGAGGAAAGTTTACACTGAGGGCTTCTGGGGGCTCATTCTTGATAGTAGTGTAGTGTTAACTATATGAAATTTATAGTTCATTCACAGGGTTACAAAAATTTAGACTTCAGAGCTAACCACATCTCTCAGGGAAAAATAATACATAATGTGTTTATGAGAATGGTTAGTGGCTGGTTTCAGGGCCTCCTGAAAGGGGAATGGCAAGTTTGACTATTCTAAGCTTTCCTAACCTTTACATGTCTATTAGTGGGTCTCCACATCACAATGACTTGTGTCACCAGATTGATCACAAAATTGAATATCTCTTACCATTGAGCAATAGACACTCAACAAAAATAATGAGACTCGTTAGCTAGGATAGTATCTGAGAAAAGAATAGCCTTAGGCTACTTATTGGAAGACCAAGGAGGAGTATTTATGCTAGCAATGTATCTTGTTGTGTTTATATTAATATATCTTATGTCGAAACACATG
Organism: Tupaia belangeri chinensis; assembly: GCF_000334495.1. NCBI lineage: Eukaryota > Metazoa > Chordata > Mammalia > Scandentia > Tupaiidae > Tupaia > Tupaia belangeri. The sequence continues at coordinate 3,966,543 of NW_006160208.1, read as the reverse complement.
TAGAAAATAAGATAGCAAGCTTTCTGGTTATAGCAAATCTCTAAAGAATAATAAGGAATTTTTTTTGGGGGGGGAGTTATTCTCCTGAATATTACACAGGATTTTAATCTGTTCTGCAGCACCTACTAAAATTGGGGCTTTCACTATTATTGATTCTCATGGTTGGTTATATAATAAAGTAAGTGCTATCTGCAATTTTGTATTAAAACTGTGAAAGAGGGAACCATTATGTTAGGCACTAGAGAATATCTTCACTTTAGTGAAAAATAGTCTCATTCTTCAAACCCTCATCTATCAAATATTTGTGCCCCAACTCATCAGGAAGAAATTAATATGATCATTGCCCCTTTACCTCAAGACTGAGGAATGATCGAAATAAAGGGAGATTGTAACCAACCGTAACTGACATAAGGGGAAAAACTAGTACTGTTGGTGGGAATGTAAATTAGTACTGCCACTGTGGAGAACAATATAGAGGCTCCTCAAAGATCTACAAATAGAACTATCATATGATCCAGCAATTCCACTCCTGGTTATCTACCCAAAGGAAAAGTGCTTGCACATCCATGTTTATTGTGGCATTATTCATAATTGGTAAGACATGAAACCAATCTAAATATCCATGAATAGATGAATGGATTGAAAAAGTGTGGCATATATACACTATGGAATACTATTCAGCCATAAAAAAGCAGTGAGACCCTGGCATTTGCTGGAAAGTCAATGAACATAGAAGATACATTGCTAAGTGAAGCAAGCTAGACTATGAAAGAAGAAAATTATATGCCTTCCCTTATTATACACTGAATGTTTGCACTCTATAGCAGAAACTGAAAGATTGGAAGATGTAAAAGCATAAAGAACAATTGTGGATACTTGAGACACTGAGAAGAATGGGAAAGGGGGGGAGAATGAGAGGAAGGGAGTCCAGGGAAGAACAAAAGAAACAAAATATTTAAGGGACACAAAAATGGAAAATTATCTGTTGATGACCATGTGTATGAACATATCTTTAACTGGACTAATACACAATACATTCATGTTGGGAAAATTTATTTTGCATGTTGTAATAATATACAATGATTGCATGTATAGAAAAAATTTTAAAAAATTAAAAGAAAAACAAAAGAACTTAATTTGCAAGGGAGGGAAAATTGGCTTTGACTTTCCTCCTAGCAAAATTCAACTAAAAGACATCAAAGCAACATTCACGAAATACTAAAAAGAAGGGTTTAAGTCAAATTATCCTTTGGTCTAAAAATGTTAGTAAAATATTCCTAAACATTTAGCAATGTAGGAAATATTCTTTTCATGGATTCTTTTTTAGGAAGCTATTGGATAATGAATTTTAATCAGTCAAGAGGTAACAGAAAACTATGACAGAAATATTTGTGGGACCAGCAGTTAGCGTAATGGCTATGTCGCTGGACTCCCATGTAGTCGACCGCGGTTCGCATCCCGGATCCGGTGGCTTAAATTCACGCCGGGCAAGTGTGCATGTGTGCCCAAGATCCCGAGAGGAGAATGGAAGAGAAGGGATTGTGGCATGGCCACCCCCCCTGGGGGGGTGATTTCTCGCTTTCTATCTCTCTGTCTTTCTGGCGAGCACACACACCCTATAGTTGAAAAATCTCTCTCTCAAAAAAAAAAAAAAGAAATATTTGTCCAGTGGTTATTTCCAAGTGGTCCGCTACATACCATTGGACAATTTCAGTTATGTCTTCAGTGGAACAAAAATGGAAATGAATAGATTGTTTCTGTCAAGCATATTGGGAAGTGATTTTAGTTTTGCAAAATAAGTTTTTCCTTAGCTAATTTGACTTTCTTATATAATTGATTAAAATCTTTTGATTTACATGTTTGAAAAGTTTCTAAGGGGACCTACAGACAGACATACATAGACATTTCAAAATTAATAGCTTTTGACTGGTGATATTTCTTAATTTCGATAATAGAAATTAGAGCTTTTTATTAAGCCAGGAAACGTGGATTATCACTTGTTTAAAATTCTCTTTGGTCATTGAAGGACCAAAAAAGAACATTAAAAAATCAGTATCTGAGGGCTTTTCCCCCTCTGTACGTTTAACTTTAACTCTATTTAAGGAATCAAATCTTAACGAAATCCTAGAAGATTTTGGTAATGATGTTGATAATTTCAGGGAAATTAATCAAGTACCTATTGATTTTAAAATGCATTTTATTCAGTAGTCTTCCATCTTGCCATGGAAGATACTAGCCCAGCCTAGCAGAAAAGTGCAATATGTATAGCATATTTTGACATTTTAAAAGCTATATTAATTCTGTAACCATTTTGAAGTGCTGGGCAAACTTTAAAATCGTATATGAAGTTATTTGCAGATAATTCACAGCTATTTAGGCATTTTGATAGCTTAATTGGATACAATTAATCCACAATTAGCATTTTGAAGGCTTAATTAGATAAAACACCATAAGAAGGTTGAAATTTAGTACAATTTTAATGTTAATTTTTACTCTACTATGAAAAGTTTTTATACGATATACATACCCTAGTTTGACTTTGTTTCTTAGTGTGGATTTAAAGTTTACTACAGGTATCCTGAGCCAGGAATACAATCAGGTTTCAGGTCAGTTTGATACTGACTATTCTTAATTCTCCTGTGAGTGTAGGACTTCAGACTAAATGTCATGTCAGTGAGACTGTGCTGTCTGTGGAACTTAATGAATTAATCATTTTCTTCAGACTTGAAGGAGAGTAATAAAATAAAATTTGGAGTCATAGGATATTGCTGTACAATTTAAAGATTAAAATTTTTTTAATAAATCCATTGTGGACAATGGATTATTAAATTAAATGTTGACTTCCTAGTATAAAACTTTAAGAATAAAGGTTCTCCAGCTATGAAAAAAAGAGAAATATTTGTGATAATCATTAAGTATATTTGTTGGTAGACATAAGACTTAAATAAAAGTTGCTCATACAGCAAATCCCCATGCTATGTATAAAAAACACAGCTAAAATAAAGTAATTCAGAAATCTTGAAAATGGAAAGACACCTATGCATGTACAAAGTTGCAAAAAGAAAGCAGATAACACCAACTTAATATCAGGCCAGGTAGAATTCATTCCAAAATTCATTATATTTTATTGAATCTTAGATGATATAAATTTTATGATTTGCTATAATTTCATTGCATAAAAATGCCACCAATTAAATTTTGATAAAGTACTCTCTGATCACCCAAGCTTTTATTTTATATTCATTAAAATAGGTAGACTTATTAAGGCAATGATTTTTAACGGTCACATACTAATGGGGCCAGCAGGTGGCATGGTGGTTTTAATGCTGGACTCTCACATGTCAACTGCAATTTGAGCCCAGACCTGACAGCTAGCTTTCTCACTTTCCCCCCTCTCTTTCTCTGTCTCTCTCTGTTGTGTGTACATGCTGTATAACAAAAAATAATTAAATCAAATCAAATAAAGATAATCCTAAACCATCATTTATCACTATTGCATATGCATAAAGAAGAACATAGCAGTGAAACCTATTGGTTTATTGCTGGAAACTCTCGATATTCAGAGACGATCATTTGTATCCATTGTTGACTCGAATTCACTAGTGTCCATATGCTTGTGCGTGATATCAGCTCTGTGCCATCAAGAGCCATGGTCATGCGGCATTTCCCAAAAGCCTCCCATTGCTGAATCCGGACATTTTTAAGCCACTGATTCTACTACAAATCAAGAAACAGTTGGCACATGCAAATCAGGTAATTTTAGGAGAGTTTCTTAAAGGACGTTTTTAAATAGATATGCACAGATTTGGTGTCCCAGGTGGTGGGAACCCCCTATTACTCCAATGGAAGATGGGAGCAAGAAGGAAGACGTAGCCAGGAGCTATAACCTCTGGTTGACAGACACAGCCAGCCTGCCTTTGGAGAGAGCCAGGGGAAGAATGCTCAATCTTCTTCTCTAATCTCTGCTGGAGTGCCCTACTGGTTGGACAAAATTAAAAGCCAGAAAGTAAAGGAGCTTGCTAGTCAACACAGCCCTTCTAGTGTTCTTCAGGTCTGAGATAATGGATGTCAAAACAGAACACCTATTCACCTGCAGCTGTTTGTTTTCTCTGCACATTTTACATACTCCTCATTTTACATACTCCTCTTGTCACAACATCCCGCTATGCTATAATTTATTTGCCTACTTGTGTTTTTCCTAAGGCTGTGAGCAACGACTGTTTTAAACCTGATTCTGCATCCCGAAGGTGCAGCAGGGGATATATAATGCTTTGGACTTTCTAAGAACCTGAGTTCTCTGCAGGCAGATTTTGATTTAGTAAGTCTAGAGCGAAACCCACACACTTGAGTGTAATTATAGTCACTCACAGGTGACACCAAGGTTTCACAAAATGTTGAGGATCACCAAAATAATACATTTGCAAGTGAAGGGTGGCATAAGGTACACCCCAAAACATACTAATTTAGTATAAAGATTATTTTGAGCTAAAGGCATGTGAAAACAGCAGTAGAAGGTCATTCTAGTTTCCCCTTTTCTTTTTACTAACAAGAGGTTCAAATTCTCATGTGAAAGATGGCCTCCCTGTGTCAGGACAAAAGAAACATTTTTTGGATGAGGAGTCATAGCTAGAAGAATATGTTACAGGAAACAAAAAATGGAAAATTATTTGTTGATGATAACATGTATGTTGATGTGCTTGATTGAGCCAATATACAGTGTACTCTGGATGGAAAAATCTCATTTTGTATGCTGTAATGATGTGCAGTGAATGAATGTAAATAAATAAATTCAAATTAAAAAAAAGAATATGTAACAAATTAGGTTTTGCCACTTTTATTTTTTTGAGTTTTTTTCTTTGCTATAGGGCGCATGCACTTGCCAGAGAGACAGAGGGAGACAGAAAGTGAAAAATCCCCCCCCACGCCAGGGGGGATGGCCATGCCGTAATCCCTTCTCCTCCATTCTCCTCTTAGGATCTTAGGCATACACACACACCCGGCATGAGTTTAAGCCACTGGGTCTGGGACTTGAACCCAGTCAACTACATGGGAGTCCAGCAACATAGTCATTATGCCATCTGCTGGCCCCAGGTTTTGCCACTTCTTTGGGTCTTTATTTTCTTCTGAGGTTTCCTGTGTCATGCATAACTTACATTAAATTTGTATTCTTTTCTCTTATTACCCAATGTCAACCTAATTCTCAAGCCTGTCAAGACCAAAAGCACAACTGTAAAAGAGAAGTTATAAGGAAAAAAGGGAATTCATAAATCTCACAAAGCTAATATGAATAAGGGTCAGACACCTGGGCATGCAGTGAGACCTACAAGCAGCCTGGCTAGATGTAAATGACATGTCCCTGACCCTGAAAAGGCAATCTTTTATGCTAATGAGAGAATTGCAGGATATGTAAGCTATTCTAAAAGAATTCATACTGGACACAGACAACAGAGGAGGGTCTCATAGAGATGAGGGATGGACAGGATGGGATGAAAGTCCTTTAGGATAAGGTATCCGAAGCAGTTTATTGGCAGTGGTGATTGCCCATTCAGCAGAATACTTGATCAGCCTAAGGGAAACCACAGACTTAGAATTAATGTGAGAAAAAAATGTCGGTGACTGTCAGCTACATAGTGATACTGGTAGACAGGGTGGTCAATCATACCCTCTTCCTCTTAGTTCTCTAGCTTTATAGATATAGTTGAAGGTCTTCCTTCTTTCCTTCTGTCATTCCAGGAGTCCATAGGGAGAGATTTTTACAACACTCTCTTCTGCCAATTCAAGGGGAGCCATTCTTCCCAATTAAGAACTGTTCTAGTGCCTAGTCCCATTGAAAAGGAGAGTGAAATGCACAGGGGAAAAGAGAGGATACGAGTGGTTTCACTTAGCCCTTACTTTTATATCTCGATCTGTCAAGCCCAGGATTCTTATCCCAGAGCTGCAGCCATTTCTAGCCTAATGACCAATTGTGTCAAACAAGGAAGCTTCCCAGAGTCTCAGATAACAGATGCTTCAAGAGCTGAAAAGGTCACTTTCAAGTGCCCTCAACCACTTGCCAGTCTCTGCCAGTGAAAAAACATATTTCAGTTCTGGTAGGTGTGACAGCCTTTAGATCTATTTTAGCACTTCATGTTACTCCAATACAGAGATGGTCTGTCAACTCAAAAGCAAAGTATCATAAATGAAATTGATAATATAGAACTGACAGGTGGCATGGTAGTTAAGGTGCCTGGATTACACAACATTGATTTTGTGGTTCAAGTCCCAGATCCAGTGGCAGGAAAAGCATGCCAGACACATGCAAGTACATGTCCAAAATCATGAGAGGAGAATGAAGAAGGGATTGTGGCATGGCCATTCCCTGTAGGGGATGCTTTCTCTCTCTGTTGAGGGCATGCACCCTGTAGTAAAAATTAAAAAGAAAAACAAAACAAAACAAAACAAAACAAAAAAAACAGCTATGTCCAAAAACCTGGTAATATGACAAGAAACACATTTAAATACTTTGATTAATGTAAATGTGTCCTCTGAAGTTTTCCCAACACATACTGCTCTTTAGTGTACATATTTACAAGTACTGAGAGATTATTACTCAAATACTCTGGCTTTACTAAAAATATTTTGTGTCTGGAAAAGCTAACTTTCTGAAATTCCTATATTAAAATGATTACATAACTTTTTGAAAAGGTTATCTTTAATGAACTTTAAGTAAGTTGTCACAATACTTAGTATTTTAAATAATGTTTGTAATGTTTCAGGACTCTTTTTTATATAATTAAGCTATTATGTTGGTGATGCCCACTTGAGGAAGTAGAATAGAAAAAAAATTCTAGATTATAATAGATTTTTTGTTTGTGTCTTTTAGGCTCGGTTATTTACTCTTTCTGCTTTTTGTTCTCTCATCCTTTTGCTTACATAAGGGCATTTGGAAAGGAAATATCTAGATGATTCAGTTTCCTTAGACCAGAACCAAACCAAAATTAAGCAAAAATTAGAAGTTGTTTAGTCCAATTCATATTAAAATTTTGAATTTCCATGCGAATATATAATCTTAGTTAGCATTCAAGAGAAGAAAAGAGAAAACTAAATCCATTTTCTGGGATATTTAAATGACATAAACAAATAGATTTTTTTGAGAAAATTTCTAGTTTAGAAAACGTAACTTTTCCTTCTCTTATAATGTTCTATAATAAGAGTTTAAGAAAGTGTTGGGAACCAGCAGTTGGCGTAATGGCTATGTCGCTGGACTCCCACGTAGTCGACCGCGGTTCACGTCCCAGCCCCGGTGGCTTAAAACTCACGCCGGGCATGTGTGCGTACGTGCCCAAGATCCCGAGAGGAGAATGGAGGAGAAGGGATTGCGGCGTGACCATCCCCCCTGGGGGGTGATTTCTCGCTTTCTGTCTCTATGTCTCTCTCTGTCTGTCTGGCGAGCACACGCGCCCTATAGTGAAAATCTCTCCAAAAAAAAGAAAAAAAAAAAGAAAGTGTTTAGTAATTTCTGGGAAATAATATGAAACTTTACTCAATTAGCCCATGTAGTCCTGAGCAGAAAGAACAAAGTTGAAGGATCATACTACCAGACTTCAAAATATATTACAAAGAGATAGTAACCAAAACAGAATAGTATTGGCATAAAAACAGACACATAGACCAATGGATCAGAATAAAAAACCCAGAAGTAAAATCATGTATATACAGCCAACTGATTTTCTACAAAGATACCAGAAACAATTATTGAAGAGAAGACATTCTCTTTAGCAAATGGTGTGAGAAAACTGGATATTCACATGCAGAAGAATGAAACTAGACCTCTATCTCCTACCACATAGAAAAATAAACTAAAAATGGATTGAAGACTTAAATATAAGACTCTATCCTATGAAATCACTATAAGAAAAAATAAGGGAAATGCTTTAGGACTTTAGTCTGGGCAAGAATTTTTGAACAAGACCTGAAAAACATAGACAATGAAAGCAAAACAGATAAATGAAATTAAATCAAACTAAAACATTTCTAAACAGCAAAAGAAACAATCAACAAAGTGAAGAAACAACTTAGAGAATCAGAGAAAATAATTGCAAACTATTCTCATGACAAGGGATTAATATTAGAATATAAGAAACTCAAAGAAAATGGGCAATGAATCAAAATATACATTTATAAAAAGAAGACTTAAAAAATGGCCAATGATGGGACCAGCAGTTAGCACAATGGATATGTCGTTGGATTCCCATGTAGTCAACCACGGTTCGAGTCCCGGACCCAGCGGCTTAAACACACACCGGGCAAGTGTGTGTGTGTGTCCAAGATACCGAGAAGAGAATGGAGGAGAAGGGATTGTGGCAGGCCATGCCCCGTGGGAGGTGATTTCTCACTTTCTGTCTCTGTATCTCTCTCTGTCTTTCTGGCAAGCACACGTGCCGTATAGCAAAAACCTCTCAAAAAAAAAAAGTGGCCAATGAGGATATGAAAAAAATTGCTCAACTTTACTAATCATTAGGCAAATGCAAATTAAAATCACTACAAAGCATCATCTCATTCCAATTAGAATGGTTAATATAAAAAAAATGAGAGAGAGAGAGAGAAACAACAAAAGCTGGCAAGAATGTGGAGAAAGGGGAACTCATATACTGTGGGAATGTAAACTAGCAGAGCTACAATGAAAAACAACATGGAGGTTCCTCAAAAACTAAAACTAAAACTAATTTATGATCTACTCACCTTGGTAAGGAGAATATAGCTAAAGGAAATAAAATCATGAGGCCACATGGTGGTGTAGCGGTAGCACAACTGGACTCCATGGGAAAAATCCTAGGTTCACATGCTGGGTCTTCTTGAGCATTCTGGATCTGCACCCATGTGCCCGTGTTCCTGGCTGTCTAAGACTAAATGTGGATTGCATCATGAAGACCCTATTTGGGATTCCTCTCTTTCTCACTCATGGAAGAAATAAATGAATTGTTTTTAAAATAAAGCATACTAAATCAGTATATTGAAGAAATGTCTACACTGTCTTATTTATTGCCACGCTATTCGCAATAGCCACCATATGGAATTAACCTAAGTTTTCACCAAATGGATAAAGAAAATGTGGCATATTTGCAAAGTGAAATATTTTGTCATAGTAAAGAAAGTCTGCCATTTGCAACAATGTGGATGTGCCTTGAGAACATTAGTCTAAGTGAAAGAAAAAATAAAAGTATGCACAGAGAGACAAATACAACATGGTGTCATCCATTTATGGAAGACAAAAACTTTGATCTCCCAGAGGAAGAGAGTAGAATAGTGTTCACTAGAGGCTGGGAAGAGGAGAGGGAAAAGAGGATAGAGAGATATTGGTTAATGGATACAAAATTGCATTAGGGTTCTCTAGCACAGTAGAGTGTATAGTAAATAATCTATTGTACACTTCACGATAGCTAGAAAGGAGAATTCTCTCAACACAAAGTAAGAATAGATGTTTGGGGTGATGGATGTAGTAATTACCCTGACTTGATCATTACACATTGTATTCATGTATTAAAAACTCACTCTGGGACCAGCAGGTAGCATGGTGCTTAAGGCTCTGGATTCCCACATAGCTGACTGGCTTGAGCCCCAGACATAGCAGCTTGAAAATCATACCAGGCACACATATGTATGTCCCCAAAATCTCAGGAGGAGAATGGAAGAGAAGGAATTGCGGCGTGGTCATCTTCTGAGGGGGTGATTTCTCACTTTGCTTTTCACTGTCTCTCTCTCTCTTTAGTAAGCATATGCACTGTATGGAAAAAAAATCTTGAAACAACAACAACAACAACAAAAAAAACTCACTCTGGGGCCAGCATATGAAGAGGAGGCTGAGATGGATAGATCCCATGAGGTCAACTTTGCTGTTTAAGTTCAAAACCAGTGGCTTGAAAAACACACTTCAAGGGGAAAGTGGAAGAGAAGGGATTATGGCGTGGATGTCTCCACTGGGCGAGGGTGAGGATGGGGGCTTTCTCGCTTTCCCTCTCTCTTTGTCTCTGGCAAGCACATGTGCCCTAAAGCAAAGCAAAGTAAAACAAAACAAACAAGCACAAAGAATCACAGTGTACCCCTTTAAATGTATATGCCATACATATATACAGTATATAATTCTTATGTATCAGCTTTTAAAAATTGCCTCTCCCATGGAGGTTTTAGAGGATATTTAGAAGATCCAACTGTTCTCTTCTGTTGGCAACACTTCTTTCTTTCTGTCATCACTTCCACTACCCCTCAGTTTCAACTTCTCCAGCATCCCATCCTTAACAGTATCTCAATGTTGGAGTCTTCTCACAGTTTCACAGGAATGGTCTTGGAAAAAACGAAGAATGCCCTCTCTGTCTTCTTTTCCAATCCATATTTGGTCCTCTGAAGCATCCCTTGGACGAATATATCTAGGGAAAAGGCGACATCCACGTAGCTGCAGGTAGCGTGCATATGTTTTGCCCTCTGTATAACCTCCGTGAGAGTCAGACACCAATCCTTTTCACATCCCACCTAAACACATTTCAAAGGTCTCTGGGGACTTTCATGGAATAGTCTCTTCACTAGGCTTGAGATGATGTAAGAGGCTCTTGCCAAAGTAATATATACCCAAATATGTCTGTTCTTGCCATATCATGTTCATTTTTATATTGTGCCTCTGGCCAAGAGGTCCAACTTTTTTTTTCTTTTTTTTTTTTTTAGAGGTTTTTGCTATAGGGCACGTGCACTCGCCAGACAGACAGAGAGAGACAGAGAGATAGAAAGCGAGAAATCACTCCCCCAGGGGGGATGGCCACGCCACAATCCCTTCTCCTCCATTTTCCTCTCGGGATCTTGGGCACACACGCACACGTGCCCGGCGTGAGTTTTAAGCCACCGGGTTCGGGATGCGAACTGCGGTCGACTACATGGGAGTCCAGTGACATAGCCATTACACTAACTGCTGGTCCCCAAGAGATCCAACTTTTTCAGTTTCTTTTATGAATTTGGTATATAGAGTCCTGCCTTAAACCCACTTCCCTATCTGATAACTATCATATGGGCAATTAAATTGAAACTGAGGTAGAAATAGTCCTATTATCACACAGTGTTGGAAAAAAAAAAAAGAATAAGTGGGCTAGTTAATGAAGAAACCAGAAACAGAGGGAAAAAAAAAGAAGACTTTGACCTTATCTTGATGTGTGTAAGTGGCTTCTCCAGCCTCACACTCATCCCAGTGCCTCTCTGTCCCCTACAGCCTCTTTCTGTGGCTTATTTACTGTGCTTTGGTTTCAACTGTTCATAATTCTTATAACCTTTCTAGCTCATTCTCACTGTCATAGTCATTTTTTACCATGGATCTATTTAGCACCCACTCTGCACCTGGCATCTTTCTAGGTTCTGGGCATACATCAATAACCAGAACAAAACTTTGTCCTTGTAAATCTTGCACTATAATCAGAAAGAAAGGAAGTAAACAAATAAGTCAAAACACGTATATTATAGTGTCAGACAGGGACAAGAGCTATGCAAAAATAATCAGTCTCTGTGGATAGAAATTGATGGGGATGGGCAAGTGATGGTTTAATTAAGATGGTCAAAGAAGACTTACCTGTTGAGGTGATATTGGGTAACATCCTGAAGGAAATGGGAGAGCTAATCCCGAGGAACCGAGAAAGAATTCTGGACAGATGTGAGAACAAGTAATAAATCCTCATGACAGAACAAAGCTTGACATGATGTAAGAAAAGCTAAAGGCCATTGTAGCTAAACCATAGTCATCAATGGGTAAAATGGTAGGTAGGTAGGGTCAGAGCGGGCAGGGCCAAGAGTACTATGCCATGCTTGGATTTTATGCTCATTCTGTGCCTAAAGGAAAGCCACTGGCTGGCTGGTTTGGAGCAGAAAAAACAGCCTGCTCTCTTGGTCATGTTGATGGGGTCAGTCAAAGAATATCTAAAGCCTGACCCAACTTTCTTCATGGTAGGAACCACCTTTGCCCTTCTCCCTTTATTACACACAAACTGGACTGCACAGACTGCCTAATACTCTAACTTACATTCCTTATTTTTTTTATTTTTTTTTAAGTTTTGCTATAGGGTGTGTGCATTCACTGGAAAAAGGAGAGAGCGAGAGAGAGAGAGAAAGAAAGAAAGAGGGAAAGTGAGAAATTACTCCTGAGAGGGAATGGACATGCTACAATTCCTTCTCTTCCATTGTCCTCTCAGTATTTGGGGCACACATGGGCTTACTGTGTTTCTGAAGCCACCGGGTCTGGAACTCAAACCACTCAGTAGGCCAGGTGGGATTGAGTCACTTTCATCATCAGCTGGCTCCTTATGTTCACTTTCCTCCTTCTCCTTAACCAGTATTTTTACTACACTAAAGCAGATTTATCATCCTAAAAGTTTGCAAGTCTTGCAGATGCCTCATTCTTTTGTGTATTTTTTCCCTTTAGCCTGACTTTCATGAGATTTCTCTTTCCAGTGCCTGGCTTTCCTCCAATCATTTCATTCCCCTATTCTTTGTGCTAATATGGACGACTACTCAGTGCTGCATGGACAATCTTTCAGCACTTCCGTCTTCAGTGTTTCAGTCTTGCTGTGATTGCCATTTTGGGGTATTTACCTGAAAGACAGGAAATCACTCTGTTGGAGAGAAATTTGTTTATTGCTGTTAATTGCAACATTATTCATAATAGTTAAGACATGGGATGCACCATGTACTCCACCTTAAAGTACAATGGCATTCACCTTAAAGTACAATGGCATTCACCTTAAAGTACAATGGCATTCTGTCATTTGACATAAAGTGGAAGAACTTACAAGATATAATGCTAAGTGAAATAAGCTAGGTTACAAAAGACAAACACTGTGGGCTCCCTGCTAAGGAGTTAAGGATCAGTCTGAAGACAATCTAAGAAAGAATTTGAGCAGGAGAATAAAACAATTAGATTGGACTTTGAGAAATATAATATTGTGCTGTGTAAATAGAACTTGCAATTTATACCTAAATGCTCGAAAGCTTTGTTTTAATAACTAGTACAGAATAACAGAACAGTTTTCTCAAAACGGGGCTTGTAAAATGTTTTCTTTCCTCCCTTCAATCTTTGAGCCCTTAAAATAAGATGATTGAACCATATAATTTTTCCACTAGAGTTACAAAAAATGGATAACTGAAAGATACAAAAAGAAAATGAAATAAAAGAGTAAAAATTGTCTTTGCAATTAGATTTTGTTTACAATAACTTGATTCCTGTTATTGGTAAAGGCCATCTGTCTGTGATAACCACTCAATTTCTGTAAGTGAAAGCATAGTCTTGAGAGACTTAGATTGGATCAGCTACAGAAACAGCTCTTAAGGAGATTGTATTTCTTAGCAATGTGGACTGTGGATTCATGTGCAGTATTGAATCATTACATAATCTTCACAAGGACAAACTTTTCATAGATTTAATATCTTGGTAGAGTTGTGAGAAGCTTGATTTGGAGAAACAAAATTTGGAAAAAATAAAACTAGAATAAAGTATAGAATAGCAAACACCTGCAGGAGAAATGTATGCATAAAAGGGGCCTATGCCATTCATTCAACTGTGTATTTATTTATTTATTGAAAAGACGTGTTTATTTATTTTACTTTATTTGTTATTATTAGTTTTTATTTTGATGAGAGAGAAAAAGGGAAAGTGAGAAAGCAAATGGTCAGGTCCCAGACTTGAACTATATGGTCCACCATGTGGGAGTCCAGCACCTGAACCACCATGTCACTTGCCAGCCCCATTCGTTTAATTGTTTATTGATCATTTAGTATATACCAGGAATTTCCTATGTGCTGGGCGATACAAAGATAAATAAATATGCTTGATCCTCCGAAAATTCAGTATCATGGGAGAAAACAGAAAGAAGCAAATACAATGTGTGATATGGCAACAAAGAAGAATGAGAGGAATGTATGAAAGAGGGAGGGGAGTGCATGTTTCTTTCAAGGATGGGAAAGGACCCAGAAAGGACTCCATCACGAAGGTGAAATGTGAATGAATATTAAAGAGTAAATATCAGGTTACTAAATAGGCAAGAAAAGGAAAGTCATCCCAGGCCAAGGGAGTAAGACATAGAGACATGATAGATGAAAGAAGTCGGCATTATCAGAAAAGGGCCATCCCAGGCCAAGGGAGTAAGACAGAGACATGAGAGATGAAAGAAGTCGGCATTATCAGAAAAGGGTCCAGGTGTCAATGTCTACAGCCCAGGATATATCAGAAGTTAGGGAGAGTGGAGACTTAGTGAGAAAAGTCTTGTACGTCACACTGACATTTGGCCTTAGTTATTTAGGCCCATGTCTCTGTAACTAGACCACTTTTTTTCCCATTTTAAGAATGGTACCAAAAACAAACAAACAAACAAAATTATTATAAACAACAAAAACAAAAACAGAAAAATGTGATACATCTTCCTGGAGCATAATTGTACTTGCTGTTAAAGCATTATATAAAACAATAATTTTTCAGAATCAGGAGGTAGCATGGTGGTTGAGGTGCTGGACTCCCAGATGGCCAACTGTGGTTCGAGTCCCAGATCCAGAGCTTGAAAATCACATGGGACGTGTGTGTGCATGACCAAAGTCCCAAGAGGAGAATGGAGGAGAAGAGATTGTGGCATGGTCATAACCCCTCCCTGGGTGGTGATTTCTCACTTTCCTTCTATTTATCTCTCTCTGATGGGCATTTGTACCCTATGGCAAAAAAACAGAAAACTAAATAAAAAAGAACACACAGTACATTTTTCTTAGGAACAAAAGAGGGAGTAGATTGTAAAATTTATGTAAATCTTTAATTTGAACTATATCATCTAGGACATTTTTTCCTGGAAGTGTAGGCTGCTTTTGGCTATAACCTTAACCCTCCCAGAAGCATGTGCTTAATATTTTCTACTGCTGTAAGAACTTTCAACAAGATTGGGAAGCAACGTGAAATTATGGAGTGTAATTGAAGAGTGTTCAAATAGCACTGATAGTCAGTTTAATGGCAAATGCTATAATGGAAGTGTAAACAAAGTCTATAACACAGAGGGCATGTCCAGGTTTGGATGGTTGGGCTCAGGGTCTCTGCTCAGACACTCTGTAAATGCTGGCAGGATGAATATTTGCAACTATTTTTTTGCCCTGGTCACAAGCTCAGCAACAACTTGGGTCAGGACTTCCTTAGGTAGTCATGGCCTTACTGACCTAGAGTGCCTTATTTCCTACCTTCAAACCCAAAGCACCTAATGACATCTTTTTTAGAGTCCTAAAACATTGATATTTTAAGTATGTTCTCATATGTTAGCATTTTCCACTTAAGAAAACACTGAATTATGGGAACCAGCAGTTAGCGTAATGGCTATGTCGCTATGTAGTTGACTGTGGTTCGCGTCCCAGACCCGGTGGCTTAAAACTCATGCCAGGCACGTGTGCGTGTGTGCCCAAGATCCTGAGAGGAGAATGGAGGAGAAGGGATTGCGGCATGACCATCCCCTCTGGGGGGTGATTTCTCGCTTTCTGTCTCTCTGTCTCTCTCTGTCTGTCTGGCGAGCGCACGTGCCCTACAGTGAAAAACCTCTCCAAAAAAAGAAAAAAGAAAACACTGAATTATGCTCTGTATTTAGATTTGCACAAATCAGTGGCACACTTTTTTTTTTTTTTTTGGAGAGGTTTTTCACTGTAGGGCACGTGCGCTCGCCAGACAGACAGAGAGAGACAGAGAGACAGAAAGCGAGAAATCACCCCCCAGAGGGGATGGTCATGCCGCAATCCCTTCTCCTCCATTCTCCTCTTGGGATTTTGGGCACGCATGCACACGCGCCCGGTGTGAGTTTAAGCCACCGGGTCCGGGACTCGAACTGCGGTCGAGTATGTGGGAATCCAGCAACAGTGAGACACTTTTCAAGACCCATCATCTATGGATGATAAGAAGTGCAGTGAAATCCTGCTTCTGTATAGTTTTGCTGAAGACATTTAGAGATCTAACGTCTCTGGACAGTTTGTGACCACATTTCAATTTCCTATCAGCTAGAAAGGTAGCAGAGTCTCTTGTGACTTTTAAGCTATGCCTAAAAACTAAATGAAAGTTCTACAAAATAAAGAAAGACAAGTCCTTCCTTATCCTAGTTAAGATTAGAAATTTGATAGTAACCACTGCTCGAATCCAATACCAAAGAAACAGAATCTGATTCCCTAGCACACACTTTGAGGTCCCCTGAACTTGGGCTCCGGGGAGCTGGGCTTTTGAAAAGTGGCCATTCATAGGACAGTGGTCTGCATGCATTTGTGTCTTGAATGATTTCTTTCTTGTTAGTATGAGAGATGCATGAGAACCTTGAGACTGTGGGAAGTTATTGGTATCTCTGGATTTAACTATACATTTTTCTGAATATTTTCCTCAAGTGTTAAAGGTTTTATAGTTTTAGGACAAGAGAAAAGATGATACTTAGCCAAAGTACAGCTTTCTTTTTTCCAATTATTAAGTATTGAGAAACCACTGAATCTAAAGTGTTTTGAGTTTATATGAGGATGGAAGGGATTGAGGATGCCCAGGTGAAATAGCTCCAGGTAGGGAAACATGAAATAAAGTTATTCAGCACCATTTAAATTCTGTTTTTGAGAGTTTTCTGTGAACAGAACACATTTTAAAAAGCACATAGGTACTTTGTACTCACATTTGGTGTGCAGTTCTTGGTAGGCATTCTCAGCGCTACTGCTTTGGCTGAGTCAGGTTAGAACATGGAAGGAGTGGTGGTTGGCCCTGGCTCTCTTTTACCCCTCTAGCCTAATAATCACACAACAGAAGCAGGTGTGGACTTGAATACTTGAGACAAAGAGATCTTATGCATTCAGTTCTCATACTGAAAGACGGCTAAGATATGTCATAGAAGGATGCTAAAATTTTGGCTACATACAGTTTTTTGGATGGCCATTGCAAAGTCACTTGTGTCCTTGTGGTTGTCGCCTTGGGTCACATGAGTACTGGCAATAAGAAGTAGTGGAGCAGAGTGGGTTAGATGTCTCTGGCAAGTCCAGGGAATGTCTTATTTTTAGGAGCCCTTTGAAGTTTCTCAATTTGTCTTTCTTTCTTTCTTTCTCTTCTTTACTCTTTTTCTTTTCTTCTTCTTCTTCTTCTTTTTTTAAATAAAGTTGGATCATCTTTATTTTGCATACTTTAGTTTCAGAACAGAATAAACAAAAACCACAGAATACACAACATCCACTCAGTTGTCAGTTTTGGAAGGGAATGGCACTTGAGCCCTTTATTTCTTGCCCCAGACACAGGACAGGAGAGAACACACAACAAAACACTATACCTAGCAGAGGGAGCCAAGTGGGACAGGGCCACTCAGGGCTGCTGTGACAGCCACAGGGGCTCTATATAGAAGGCATGAGGTCCCTCAGTAGAAACTCCTAATCTGCTTCCTCCATCAATGATACATCCTCATCACCCTGAAGAGGGGAGATCTCACCAGGAACAAAGCAATGGGTTCCTCTTCTGTCACTTCATATTCATCATTGCCCAGGGCCAGCTTAATTCTGTGGTAGATGCAGCTGGAATGGGTCAGGGGATCCTTGAGGGAGAAGTCAGAAGAGAGCAGGGCAGTTTCAAACAGCAGCACCACAAGGTCCTTGAAAGCCTTGTCATTTTTGTCTGCCTCAGTGTCTCCACAATGAGGTGGTCAGGGTTCCAGGTGCTTTATGGCCATCATAGACCCCATCACAGAGTCAGAGTTGTCCCAACGTGCCTGGGATTTTATGATTCCAGGTGCTTTATGGCCATCATAGATCCCATCACAGAGTTGTCCCAACGTGCCTGGGATTTTATGATTGACTCCATGTTGGCAGTCCAGTTGTAGGTGCTGGTCATGATGCAGCAGGGTGAAGACACGAGCCTGTTGGAGATCATCATCTTCTCAACATTCTTATGCAAGATTTCTTTCAAGAGTTTGCACAGGTTCTCAAACTTAGCTTTGCTCTCCTCCACCTGTTCTTCTCCTCTTCATCCTCACGTAATTCCAAGCTCTCCTTGGTAACTGAGACTAGGCTCTTCTCATCAAACTCCTTAAGCTGTTGCACACAGTACTCCTCGATAAGCTCAGCCATGTACACCACCTCGAAGCCCTGCTTCTGCACACTCCACAAAAGCAGTGGTCACCTGCTCTTTGCTCTCACTAGTGTTGTAATAGATGGACCTCTGGGTCTCCTTCATGTGCAAGATGTATTCTGACAGGGAAGTCATCTCATCTCTAGACTGAGAAGTGTCATAGTGCAGCAGTTCAGAAAGGCATCACCAATAAGTGGAGTCTTTCTGGATTCCAAACTTTAGATTTTTAGAGAATGCCTCATAGAATTTTTTGTAGTTCTTATCTTCCACCAACTCAGAGAAGAGTTCAAAGCACTTCTAAACAATGCTTCTGTAAATGACCTTCAGAATTTTGCCCTGCTAGAACATTTCTCACGAGATGTTCAGGGACAGGTCCTCAGAGTCCATCACCATGGATAAAGCTAAAATACTCTGGAATCAACTCAATACAGCTGTTCACAATGAACACAGAGTTCAACGTTGCTCTTTTACTGTTCTCAAAGAGGTCAAAAGGAACAATATAAGGGATAAATAGCAATGCTCTGAACTCCAACTGACTTTTTACACAGTAGTGCTTAACAGCCAAGTGGTCTTCCCAGTCATTGGCGAGGCTCTTGTAGAACTCTCTATATTCTTCCTGGGTGATATCATCAGGCTTTCTCATCCAAATTGGCTTGGTCTTGTACAGTTCTTCTTGATCAATATATTTCCCCCTAATCTTCTTGGTCTTCTTTTTCTTGTCCTTATCCCTGTCATATTCCTTATCTTCAATCCTTCTCTTCATCATCTTTGTCTTCTTTCTCACCTTTCTCTTCCTCTGCCTGTTCATCACTGATTTCCTTCTTTAATTCCTTCTCCAGGTAGAGGGTGATTGGATAGTCTATGAATTGTGAATGCTTCTTCATCACTTTTTCTCTCCTCTAAGTATCCTGTCTGTCAATCCTTTTCTGGTCAGATATAAACATTACCTATATCTCATATTTCTACTTCCCACTGTAACTATAGTAATTGGTGATAATGCTTCTGCACAGTCATAAAATTAAAATAAATATGAACATCCAATTTTACTAGTTTTCTGGAAGTATCAGAATACTAATGCTCAGGCATCTATTAGGTTGCTGGAAAAGTTGTGACATATTTGTCTATATTTTACTGTGCAAAAGCATGTCATAACTTTTCTGACACCCTAATGTATATTATATATAATGTATATTATTCTAACTATATGTATATGTATATGTATGTGTGTGTGTGTGTGTGTGTATATATATATATATATATAAATTCACCTCCATTCTCCTCTTGAGATTTTGGGCATGCACGCACATGCACCAGGTGTGAGTTTTAAGCCACTGGATGTGGGGCTTAAACTGTGGTCAACTACATGCGAGTCCAGAGACATAACCATTACACCATCTGCTGGTCCCCCTAATAGTTCTTAACATATTCAAGTATTTGCTTGAAAATTTACAATTCACCAAATAATTGTTTTCATTGAGGACCTGACCTCAAGTATCAGTGCAGAAATGGCTCCTTCATCAACAATTTCATAGACTCAATCTGACAACTTCTCTTTGACCTGTTTTCTGGGAGAAGGAGGTGGTGTCTGGAATTTTCTTGTGTAAATTCTCAATACCCTAAAGAAATAAAAGGCTACTTTGAGGGTAAACGCATGGCCTCAAGAGATTCTAAAGTCAGCCTTTAGGAGAAAGGTATTTTCTGTACTTCAAAGTTGAATTACCATCTGAAGTAAAAGAAAAAAACAAAACAAAAACAAAAACAAAAACATTTGGTACTGTTAGTGTGAGAGCAGAGAAACACACATGTGTATGTGTACACAAACATGCCACTGTCCATATCTTTTTAATTCTGTACCTTTATTGGTAAGAACTTTTGTGACTGTAACTTTGATATATACATATTTATTTACTTGTGGAGATTTTGCAATATTACTCTACTAATGCATTATTTATTGTATAAAACATGCAGAAATAAAAATTTGAAAAGTGTTAGATGAAGGTGAAATTATATTTTAAAAACATGTTATTAAACGATAGCAAGTGCTTTTTATTTTCACAAAAATATTATTAATAATTTAGAGAGTACATTATGGTGGGAAAGGCCTCATTATTTTTTAAAATCTTGCTTTAATGTACTATGCACAGTCATACAAAGAATTGGACCAAAGTTAATTTTATTTGATAAAACCATTATTTGCTTTTAATAGCCTTCGTAGCTGAGAAAGATAATTTATAAAGAGTTTTAACAGGAAGAAATCAAAATTGGCTTCCTTTAAAAAGTCTTCACTGTGCTTTGGAGCATCTTCTTGGTCCAGTCACTGAGTTGGTCATCACCAGTTGTCATATAAAATCCCCTTTTCATTGCACATCACAATTTGATTGAGAAATGGTTCACTGTTGTATAAAATAAGAGAAGGTGACACTTTGAAAGGATGATTTTTAAAAAGTTTTGGTCAGCTCATGAGGCACTCAATTGTAGTTTTTCACCTTCCCAATTTGCTCACATGCCCAACGGCTACAGACTGGTTGACAAGTTCTTTGACTTCTTGAGTACTTATTTGTAAGACGATCAGCTTCGATGATTGCTCTTGATTGGTTGTTGTCAATTTCTGGTGGCTGGCCACTACCTCCTCATCTTCAAGTCCCCTCTGCAAAACTTCTCAAACCACCGCTGCCCTGACTGCTCATTAGCAGTTCCTGGGCCAATGTGTTGTTGATGTTGCAAATTGTCTCCACTGCTTTATGACCCATTTTGAACTTGAATAAGAAAATTGCTCAAACTTGCTTTTTATCTAACATAATTTCCATAGTCTAAAATACGTATAAAGTTAACATTAAGTAATATAAGTCATTAGAAAAACAGCAAGAAATGTGCATTAAAATAATGTATAACACAGCCACATTTATTTAAGACTGTATCCAACATCAAATGGCAAATTCCAACAATGCAAAACTGCGGGACCAGCAATTAGCATAATGGCTATGTCGCTGGACTCCCATGTAGTCAACCACGGTTCGCATCCTGGACCCGGTGGCTTAAACTCATGTCGGGCACGTGTGCATAAGTGCCCAAGATCCCGAGAAGAGAATGGAGGAGAAGGGATTGTGGCGTGGCTGTCCCACCTGGGGGGTGATTTCTTGCTTTCTGTCTCTCTGTCTCTCTCTGTCTGGCGAGAACACACGCCCTATAGTAAAAACCTCTTCAAAAAATAAATACATAAATAAAATGCAAAACTGTAATTACCTTTGCACCAACCCAATAAATAGACAATACAGAGAAGTATTGAAAATATTTGCAAAATGTATTTATAATAAAGGTCTGGTGTACAAAATACAAAAAAAAAAAAAAAACAAACAAACAAACAAAAAAAACCTTCTATCATTCAACAATAAAAAGCCAAAAAGTAATCCAACTTAAAAAGGGACAAAGGATTTGTATAGACATTTCTATTTAGTTGTTGGAAAAGTAATGACATGTATTTTCTGTTTTTAATGCAAAAATGCATCATGACTTTTCTAATAACCCAACCCAAAGAAGATATACAAACAACCAATAACCACATGAAAGGATACTCAACATCATTAGCCACAAGGAAAATTCAAATTATAATCACAATAAGGTTCCACTTCAAACCTGCTCAGTTGACTCTAATTTTTAAAAATGAAAAATAACAGGTGGTTTCAAAGAAACTGCAACATTCATACACTGCTGTTGGAGACGTAAAATGGTGCAGCTATTTTGGTAAATAACTTGGCAGTTCCCCAGTATGTTACTATGAGCCAGCAATTTCACTTCCAGGAATATATTCAAGAGAAATGGAAAAGAGTGTATGAGTGTATATATACACACAATACATATCACATAATGTATATAGCATATACTATATATCACATTTTATGTGTATAAATACACACACATCTATATATGTATATACATGTGGATATATATATCTACAAGTGTAAATCATGTACACTGTTTAGCTAGGTACATGTATATATCTATATATAGGTTTATAGCATTTTTTTAGCAGATTTTTTTTTCTTTAGAGAGAGATTTTTGCTATAAGGTGTGTGCACTTGTCAGAGAGACAGAAAGTGAGAAATCACCCTCCTCCCCCCGGGGAATGGCCACATTACAATCCCTTCTCCTACGTTCTCCTCTTAAGAGAATGCAAACACATGCGCCCGGTGTGTTTCAAGCTGCGGGTCTGGGACTTGAGCTGTGATTGGCCGTGTGGGAGTCCAGGGGTGTAACTGTTAAGCCATCTGTTGGCCCCAATAGTGGTATTATTCATAATTCTAAAATGTGGAACAACTCAAATGTCCATCAATTGATGAATGGATTAAAAATGTATCACATCATATCATACAATAGAACATTATTTTGTCGTGAAAAGGATTGTAGTGTGGCCAGTAGATGACAGAGCAGTTACTTTGCTGGACTCCCATATGACCTATAATGGTTGAAGTCCCAGACTGACTTGGTGGCTTGAAACTCATGCTGGATGCATGTGCATGTGTGTCCAAGATCCTGGGAGAAGAATAGAAAAGAAGGAATTGCGGTGTGGCCATCTACCCTGGGGGATGACTTCTCACTTTTCCTCTCACTGTCTCTGTCACTTTCTCCAGCAAGAGCACATGCCCTAAGACAAAAACCTCTAAAAAACAAAATGAAAGGAATAAATGAAGTATTGATATATACTACAGTATGGATAAACCTTCAAAACATTCTGGGAGATGGAGGCAGGGTGATTACAAATGATGGGCATGGGATCTCTTTTGAGGGTATTAAAAATCTTTAGGCTTTAGTTTTAATGGATTTACAACCTTAGGAATATACTAGATACACTATATTGCACACTTTGAAGTGTTTAATTTGGACTAGCTGTTGTGGCACAGTGGTAAAACAATGCTATGGGGTGCTGAGGCTGTATGAGAAGGTCCTGGGTTCTCATCCCATGGAGGGCTCCCTGTGCATGCCCATGAGGTTAGGTGCACACACATGCATGCCCATGAGGCTAGGTTGCTGAGACTGGGAGTGGATTGTGGTGTAAAAACCTATTGAGTCTTTATCTCAGAATAAATAAATAAATAAACTTTTAAAAAATGATTAATTTTATGATCAGTGAATTGTATCTCAGTAAAAACAACAATCTGTATAGTTTACCATATTAATAGAAAAAGATTATAATAAAGACAAAAAAACATTTAACAAAATTCAATACCTATTTCTGACTCTCAGAGAACTAGAAATAAAAGATATTTTTTGGGAGGGGAGGGTGTAAGGGAAAAAAAATAGTAGAAACAAAAATGAAAAGTTAAGGGTTGATAATTGTTGTATGCAGTAATAACTAAGACTTGCCTAAAATGCACTGTATTTATGCTGGGAAAAAACATTTCGAACACTTGAAAGACGTACAGTGATTAAATGTAAATTTGAAAAATAAAATGGTAATAATAAACATCTTGACACTTGCTTTTCAATTTTATTCAATAATCAGAAGAAGAGTTTTGTTGAACTACTTCTGGAAACTTTCAGTTTTGCTTTATGTTAATCAGTTGTCCTTGCAGACTATAAGAAGCTGAAAACTTTTTGTATCTTTGAAATATGACTTCAAAAAAGATTTTTATTTAAAAAAGTTAAAAACAAATGGGCAAATGATATTTTCCAATTTTATAAAAGATAGGTGATAGGTAATACTCATTGTTTCAGCACGCAGGTAATGTCATAATCACACAAACACTCACTTTTGACATATCCTTTTTAGAGTACACACGTTAAAAAAAATGGCCGCTGTATTATTAAACCATAAATGGAGTAAAATTCTGATACATGCTATGACATGGCTGAACCTTGAAAACATTACTCTAAGCGAAATAAACCAGATGTAAACGGACAAACATTGTGTTGTTTCCTAGTGATATGAGATACCTAGTGTTTAGATTCAGAGGCCAAAGTGAGAAAGGAGTTTGCCGGGTGCTGGGAGAAAAAGGAGTATGGGATTATTGTAACGGGTACAATTTTAGTTTGTGACAATGTGACGATGAAAGAGTTCTGTGGATAAGTAGTGATACCGATTGCACAACGATATCAGTGTACCAATGCCACTGAACCAGACGCCTAAAAATGGTGGAAAATTGGCTTTAGGCTTAGCTGACTAAGCCTAAAAATGGTAGAGAGAATAAGTTTTATGTTACGTATAACTTAACCACAATGGAAAAAGTAATGACATTGTCCTCTATTCTTAAATGGGCCACATTTGTAAAAGGCACAGATTAAGTGTGGTGCGTGTGTGTGTGTGTGTGTGTGTGTGTGTGTGTGT
>NW_006160208.1:3927706-3936386 GCF_000334495.1 Tupaia belangeri chinensis | reverse complement strand
ACTTGGTGGCTTGAAACTCATGCTGGATGCATGTGCATGTGTGTCCAAGATCCTGGGAGAAGAATAGAAAAGAAGGAATTGCGGTGTGGCCATCTACCCTGGGGGATGACTTCTCACTTTTCCTCTCACTGTCTCTGTCACTTTCTCCAGCAAGAGCACATGCCCTAAGACAAAAACCTCTAAAAAACAAAATGAAAGGAATAAATGAAGTATTGATATATACTACAGTATGGATAAACCTTCAAAACATTCTGGGAGATGGAGGCAGGGTGATTACAAATGATGGGCATGGGATCTCTTTTGAGGGTATTAAAAATCTTTAGGCTTTAGTTTTAATGGATTTACAACCTTAGGAATATACTAGATACACTATATTGCACACTTTGAAGTGTTTAATTTGGACTAGCTGTTGTGGCACAGTGGTAAAACAATGCTATGGGGTGCTGAGGCTGTATGAGAAGGTCCTGGGTTCTCATCCCATGGAGGGCTCCCTGTGCATGCTAGGTGCACACACATGCATGCCCATGAGGTTAGGTTGCTGAGGCTGGGAGTGGATTGTGGTGTAAAAACCTATTGAGTCTTTATCTCAGAATAAATAAATAAATAAACTTTTAAAAAATGATTAATTTTATGATCAGTGAATTGTATCTCAGTAAAAACAACAATCTGTATAGTTTACCATATTAATAGAAAAAGATTATAATAAAGACAAAAAAACATTTAACAAAATTCAATACCTATTTCTGACTCTCAGAGAACTAGAAATAAAAGATATTTTTTGGGAGGGGAGGGTGTAAGGGAAAAAAAATAGTAGAAACAAAAATGAAAAGTTAAGGGTTGATAATTGTTGTATGCAGTAATAACTAAGACTTGCCTAAAATGCACTGTATTTATGCTGGGAAAAAACATTTCGAACACTTGAAAGACGTACAGTGATTAAATGTAAATTTGAAAAATAAAATGGTAACAATAAACGTCTTGACACTTGCTTTTAAATTTTATTCAATAATCAGAAGAAGAATTTTGTTGAACTACTTCTGGAAACTTTCAGTTTTGCTTTATGTTAATCAGTTGTCCTTGCAGACTATAAGAAGCTGAAAACTTTTTGTATCTTTGAAATATGACTTCAAAAAAGATTTTTATTTAAAAAAGTTAAAAACAAATGGGCAAATGATATTTTCCAATTTTATAAAAGATAGGTGATAGGTAATACTCATTGTTTCAGCACGCAGGTAATGTCATAATCACACAAACACTCACTTTTGACATATCCTTTTTAGAGTACACACGTTAAAAAAAATGGCCGCTGTATTATTAAACCATAAATGGAGTAAAATTCTGATACATGCTATGACATGGCTGAACCTTGAAAACATTACTCTAAGCGAAATAAACCAGATGTAAACGGACAAACATTGTGTTGTTTCCTAGTGATATGAGATACCTAGTGTTTAGATTCAGAGGCCAAAGTGAGAAAGGAGTTTGCCGGGTGCTGGGAGAAAAAGGAGTATGGGATTATTGTAACGGGTACAATTTTAGTTTGTGACAATGTGACGATGAAAGAGTTCTGTGGATAAGTAGTGATACCGATTGCACAACGATATCAGTGTACCAATGCCACTGAACCAGACGCCTAAAAATGGTGGAAAATTGGCTTTAGGCTTAGCTGACTAAGCCTAAAAATGGTAGAGAGAATAAGTTTTATGTTACGTATAACTTAACCACAATGGAAAAAGTAATGACATTGTCCTCTATCCTTAAATGGGCCACATTTGTAAAAGGCACAGATTAAGTGGTGTGTGTGTGTGTGTGTGTGTGTGTGTGTGTGTAATAAAATAAGTTAATGATTCTCAAAATATTCCTCCCGGACCAGCAGCTTCCATCTCACCTGGTGAATTGCAGCAAATGCAAGCCCTCAGCCAGCTCGCACCTGCTGCATCAGAAACTCTGGGAGGGGCCAGCTCTCCAGGTGACTCTGATGACACATAGTTTCAGAACAGCCACTCTGTGTAGCAGCAGGGGACCTCAACACATTCTTGCAGGATGGAATTACTGTACAAAATTATTTTGGTGCAAAAAGTTTAAAAATCTTTGCATAGGTTTTTGTTTTTTTTAATAGGTATTTTTAAAATGCATTTTTTAATTTTAAGAAAAACAGCTTTAGTTTTAATAAACTGAAATTTAAAAAATGTTAAGAAAAATCTGCTAAAGACATAATGAGGGGAAAATGGTTAGGATTCAGCTCACATAGTAGGAGAACCTATCAACTGTTGAACCTATCAACAGTTCAAGGGAAGACAAAAATCCTTACCTCTAGAAATCAAAGTATAGAAGAAAATCAGTAGCGTTTTAGTCTAAAGTAAAAAAAATATTTTGCCAGTTCAGTCTCATATAATTAATCTCTCTTCTATTGAATTTGCAGTGTTGCTATGGTCCAATCTTTCCGTTTAAACTCTGAAAGCTAGCATTCAGCTCCAGACTTGTCCCTACCATTGGGACGGCCGTTTTCTTGATTGTTTTTTGTACTCTTATTTCTGTGTGTGTCCGACTTTAGTTTTCCTGGCATAGCTCTCCCTTCAGCACTTCTTGGAGAGCTGGTCTGGTGTTGGTAAATTCTTTCAGGTTTTGTTTATCTGAGAATTTTTTTTTTCCCATATGAAAGATAATCTTGTTAGGTATAGTATTCTTGGTTGAAATTGTTTTTCACTTAACACTTTGAATATATTTTCCTTGCTTGCATTGTTTCTGATGAGAGGTCCGACGTTAGCCTGATGAGATATCCTTTGAAAGTAACTTGATGTTTCCCTCTTGCTAAAGTTAGTATCTTCTCTCTGTCCGTGGTTGTGGTCAGTCTTGCTATGATGGGCCCTGGAGAAGACCTTGGGTTGATTCTGTGTGGGGTTCTTTGTATTTCATGGGTCTGAATATTTGAGCGCCTCCCTAGGTTTAGAAAGTTTTCTTTCAGGATTTCATGGAATAGATTACTGATGCCTTGATTAGTTTCTTCACCTTCTGGGATACTGAAAATCCAGATGTTTGGGCGTTTAATGGTATCTAGCATTACTCATACGTTATTCTCAATTGGGGGGGTATTTTCTCAGTCTTTTTGGTGAAATTTTCTAGGTCAGAAGTTCTATCTTCTACATATGAGATTCAATTTTCTGCATGATCTAATCTGCTTTTATTACTTTCAAGGGAGGTTTTGATTTCCTGTATTGCAGCCTTCATCTCTAACAATTCTGTTTGATTCTTTTTTTATGATGTGTATTTCCTCTTTCAGATCATGCAAGAACTTCCTCACCTCCTCAAACTCATTGTCTCTTTTTTCTGCATCCTCTGGAGTTGTCTCTATTCTCTTGCATCTCCTTTAGCATTGTTGCTATGAATATTTTAAATTCTTTGTCTAACATTTCCATGAGTTCCCCTGTATTGTTTGTGGAGGATGAGGACTTATTCTTTTCTCTTAGGGGAGAGATATTTTCTTAGTTTCTCATATTTCTTGTGCCTCTGCAGTGGTTTCTGGTCATCTGATGGGTTATACATTTTTTTCCTAGTTTTTGGAGTTAAATCAGAGCATTCAGAGGCATGCAGGAGGAGGTGACCTGTAGTCTCTAAACAGTACCATTTTTCTCCCTTTGTGTAGCAGATTCAATGGAAATTGAGGATTAATCTCACCCTAGAAGTATTCAGATATTTGGCCACTGAGCACCTTAGACCTATCTAGAAAATCAGCATGTGGAGGCTGAGCACAAACGTGAGAAACGTAAGAAGAAAAGGAAAAATGAAAAAAAAAAAAAAGACAAAACAATTTAAAAACAGAAAAGAAAAATTTCAAGCAAAAAATGAAAACCGTGCAGTATGCTAGCACACTGCACGAATGGGGTGCTCAGAACTCAGCTAGAGATGGCTGGTGATTGGCTGGTCCTATGGGGGCAGGGGGAAAGGTAAAAATTAGCAAGACAAAAGAGCAACAGAAAGCTCAGAAGTTTAAACGTTTTTTTAAAAAATTAAGAAGAGAGAGAGAGAGAGATGGAGAGAGACAGAGAGAATAAATAGGGTTCCCTAGCCTGGCTCCTGGGTAGATCTGGGGGATGGAAGATGACGTCTGGGCAAATCTTGAGTGGTTCTGACCCCTGAATGGGGCCACTCAGAACTCAGATATAGATGGCTAGTGATTGGCTTGTCCTGGCTCCTGGCTAGATCCGGGGGCAAGGGTGAAGTCTCCATGCGAGGTTTTTCACAGTATGTGTGTTCCATGAACTTTCTGAAGACCCTGTTATGTTACTGGCTATGCGTTCTCATTGAAATGTGCATCAAATGTGGAATACTTTTATTTTTGTCAATGCAAAATGGTCATTTGTATAAATATACTGGCCTCAAAATAAGCAGTGAGCCTTTTGTATTCAAAGTATTTCATGGCTACCTGACCCTGATGCTTCCTGAAGAGATTCATATTAAATAAAACCAACCACGTTAATGACACCTTTAAGAATTTAATGAGTTCACTGACTTGAATGAAGCAATCAGTGGATTTTCCCTAGCCACTCTCATTGCCAGGAATCCTTACTCCATTTCAGTCAAAGCAGTTACAGCATTAATGGTTCATATTTTAAGAAAATTTTTCCATAAGTCTTCGATTTTATTAAATAAGAACTTTCTATTTCATACATCCTTCCTAATTATTAATATAATTTTTTAGATTTTTGCCACAGGGCACTTGCACTCATCAAAGAGAGACTTTGAGAGAGAAAGTGAGAAACCATTCTCCAGGAGGGATGGCCACACTGCAATCCATTCTTTCCCATTATTCTCTTGGGATTTAGGATAGACAGAGACATGACTTCTTTTCATATCTGACAGCTTGTTATTGTTCTGTTTTCCCCTATGTCCTGTGACGGACCAAGAATTTACCAGTAGTACAAGAAATGGAAACCCTGTCTGGGGCCAGCAGGTGGCGTAATGGTTACATTGTTGTATTCCCCGTAGTTGACCGCGATTTGAGTCCTAGACACAGTGCCTTCAAACTCATGCTGGATGTGTGTGCACGTGTGCCCCAAATCCTGAGAGGACAATGGAGGAGAAGGGATTGCACCATGGCCATCCCTACTGGGGGATGATTTCTCATTTTCTGTCTCTCTCCATGTCCCTGGCAAGTGCATGTGTCCTACAGCAAAAATCTCTCTAAAAAAAATAGAAAAAAAAAAGTAAATGTTGTCATTTTCTTATTGTTTCCTCGAGTCTGGTTTTGAATGGAATAGATATTTAAATTCATGGCCTAAGACTCAGCTCTGTCACTTGCAAGTCCTGCAATCTTTGGCACATCAATCAATCCATTAAATAGGGATAGTAATAGTGCCTACATGTTCGACTTATGAAAATCATATAATGTATTTAAAATGCACGGCATAGTGCCTTAAATATATGGAGAAGTTGAAAGTATGGTAGTATAACTATGAAAATTATTGTTTTGGGATATTTCAAATGAGTGAATCATTCTAGACAGCTGAAATTTTGTTTTTAGAGAGAGATTTATGTGAATGCGCTTGCTGGAGAGACAGAGAGACAGAAAGTGAGAGATCATCCCTCAGGGGAAATAGCCATGTTGCAATACCTTCTCCTCCATTCTATTCAGTGGTTGTCTCACGTTCTTTCTTATGGCTGGTGGGGGTTTTTTTTTTTTTTTTTTTTTTTTTTGAGAGGTTTTTGCTATAGGGCGCGTGCGCTCACCAGACAGACAGAGAGAGACAGAGAGATAGAAAGCGAGAAATCAACCCCCAGGGGGATGGCCAAGCCGCAGTCCCTTCTCCTCCATTCTCCTCTTGGGATCTTGGGCACGCACACACGCGCCTGGCGTGAGTTTTAAGCCACCGGGTCCAGGATATGAATCGCAGTCGACTACATGAGAGTCCAGCGACATAGCCATTAAGCTAACTGTTGGTCCCCCTGGTGTGAGTTTTAAGCCACCAGGTCTGGAACTTGAACCACGGTCAACTATATGGGACTCCAGTGATGTAACCATTATGCCATCTGCTAATCTTCCAGTTGCAATTTTGAAGCCACTCTTCTCATCAAAATCAAGAATATGTTTTAGATTTAAACTTACATAAGTATATAAATGGGTTTGAACGGATGAAACTTGGAATCTTTTACATGTCCTATAAGGCTCTCCACACTATGACCTTTCTTTTCTTTTCTTTTTTTTTTTTCTTTTTTTGGAGAGGTTTTTGCTATAGGGCGCGTGCGCTTGCCAGAAGGACAGAGAGACAGAGAGACAGAAAGTGAGAAACCACCCCTCAGGGGGATGGCCACGCCGCAATCCCTTCTCCTCCATTCTCCTCTCAGGATCTTGGGCACGCACGCACACGCACCTGGAGTGAGTTCAAGCCATTGGGTCCGGGACTCGAACTGTGGTCGACTACATGAGAGTCCAGCGACATAGCCATTATGCTAACTGCCGGTCCCTCCACACTATGACTCTTCTCATGTTGGGGAAGGCATTCTCTATTTTCTGCTTTTTCACTTCACTTTAGCCTTCGTCGTTTCCTCTTTTAAGCCTTTGGACATTTGTTTTTATTGCCTAGATGCTTTTCTTACCCTGTTATCGTAAATAAAGGAACAGCATATTTATATAAAAATTGATGTGCCTTTCTCTTTTTAATGGGTAAGAGTGAGAGGAAGGGAATCAAGGGGAAAAGAAAACATTCAAGGGACACAAAAATGGAAAATTATCTGTTGATGATAATATGTATGATAATACTTTTAACTGGACTAGTATATAATGTATTCATGCTGGGAAAATTGATTTTATAAATTGTAATGGTGTACAATGGTTGAATATATGATAGATAAATAAATAAATAAATAAACCAAAAAAAGTTTCTTTCTTTCTTTCATGAGTGAGAGTCAGACAGGGAGCACCCCAAACAGGGTGTCAATGCTGTGATCCTCTCCCAACTTCAGCCTGCCAAGGTCATGGTTACACTCTGGTAGGTCTCCAAACATGAAATGGGGACTTTTGCCAGAATGACAGAGCATTGTATTTCACTACTGTGCTACCATCTGGCAAGCTATACATTAAAGAAATACAGATAGAGAGTTGTCACATCAGCTCATTTGCTCATTTTTTAGATTTATTTATTTATTTATTTATTGGTTGTTGAGCTGCTTGAGTTTCCTATATATTCTGGTTATTGATCCCTTATCTGAAGCATAGTTTGCAAATCTTTTCTCCCATTCTGAGAGTTATCTCTTCACACTAATTGCTATTTTCTTTGCTGTGCAGAAGCTTTTAGTTTGATGAAATCCCACTTGCCCATTTTTTGGGATAATTGCCTGTACTTTAAGAAATCTTTGCCTATTCTGATTTTTTTAAGAGTTTTCCCTGTGCTTCCCACCGGTATTTTTATAACTTTAAGGTTAATATCTAAATTGTTGATGCATTTTGTGTAGATTTTTGTTAATGATACATGTAAGGAATTCAGTTTCATTTCTCTGCACCTGGATATCACTTCTTCCAACACCATTTGCTGAAAAGACTTTCTTCTCTCCACTGCATTGTCTTGTACTCTTTGTCAAAGATCATTTGGCTGTATGATTTGGGGTTTATATCTGGATTCTTTATTCTGTTCTATTGATCTATGTATCTGTTCTTGAGGCAGTATGAGGCTGTTTTGACTATCATAGCTTTGTAATGTATTTTGAAGTTGGGTAGTAAGATGACTCTTAATTTACTCTTTTTGCACAATATTGCCTTGGTGATATGGGGTCATTTATAATCCCAGATAAACTTAATGATTTTTTTTTCACTTGAATGGCCTAAATGTATATGAAAAGATGTTCAACATCTCTGATGAAAAGGGATATATAAATCAAAGCTATGATGAGATATCACTTATCCCCATCAGAAATGGCTATGATGAGAGAGAGAGAGACAGAGAGAGACCAAGAGCAGGTAAGACTGTGGTGAAAAGGGAACACTTTTACCTCCTTGGTGGGAATGTAAATTAGTACAGCTACTGTGGAAAACAATATGGAGGTTCCTCAAAAACCTATAGAAAATTACCATATTACCCAGTAATCCCACTCCTTGGTATTTTCCCAAAGGATAGGAAAACATTCAGTTTGAAAGACACTTGCCTATCCATGCTTATTGCAGCATTATTCACAATTGCTAAGACATGGAATCAACCCAAATGCCCAAGAACTGATGAATGGATTGAAAAACTGTGGCACATATACACTATGGAATACTACTCAGCCATAAGGAACAATGAGACCCTGCCATTTGATTCAAAGTGGCTAAATATAGAAGAGTTAATGCTAAGCAAAGTAAGCCAGACTATGAAAGACAAACACTGCATATTCCCACTCAATATAGACTGGATGTTTGCAATGTATGGCAGAAATAGAAAGATCCAAAGATATAATAGCAGGAAGGGCAAGTGCAGATACCAGCAACTGCACAGGAGAGAAGTAGATAGTAGAGGATGGGTGGGAGGGGCTCAGGAAAGAAACTCTTATCAGATACAAGAATATAAAGTTCTCTGTTTAAAATGACATATAGGGGCCAGCAGATGGCCAGCGTAGGGATTATATCACTGGATTCCCATGTGGTTGACCATGATTTGAATCTTGGATCCAGCAGCTTAAAACACACCAAGTGCATGCCCAAAATCCTGAG
>NW_006160208.1:3905069-3927682 GCF_000334495.1 Tupaia belangeri chinensis | reverse complement strand
CCCCTTGGGGGGTGTTTTCTCGCTTTCTGTTTCCCTGGCAACTGTAAGCACCCTATAGCCAAATTCTCTCAAAAATAATTAAAAAAAAAGATGTATATGCCAATAAACTTGATTTGATTGCTACATACTGCATACATGCCTTGAAAAATATATTGTGTGCTGGGACCAGCAGTTATTGCAATGGCTCTGTCGCTGGACTCCCATGTAGTCGACTGCGGTTCGTGTCCCGGACCTGGTGGCTTAAAACTCACACCGGGCGTGTGTGTGTGCGTGCCCAAGATCCTGAGAGGAGAATGGAGGAGAAGGGATTGCGGCGTGACCATCCCCCCTGGGGGATATCTTAGAGAATAAACTGCAATAAATATAGATGTGCACTGCATGCATATCATGGAAAACATATTGTGTGCTATAGAGATATACAGTGATTGAATGTAAATAGTAAATTATAAAATAACAAAATAAAATATATTTACATTCCATTAAAGGCCAAAAAGAAGCTTAGAGAAGTTTGTGGAAATTGACTATTGATTCCAAATTTGCTTGAAAGTGCAAGGAACTAGAATAGGCAAGATAATCATAAAAATTAATATAAAAGTTGATGGAATTACATTACCATATTTCAAGATTTTCTATAAAAATTTCAGTAATTAAGATAATATGATATTGACACAGAATAGACAAAAGAACAATTAGAACAAAACAGAGTCTGGAAACAAGTCCCTTTCCAAAATAAAATCACTAGGTTTAGAACAATGTTCCAGTTCAAGTCAATAGGAGAAAATGATCCTTTCCATAATTAATGCAGGAGCA
The DNA here is from genome assembly GCF_000334495.1 of Tupaia belangeri chinensis. Lineage (NCBI taxonomy): Eukaryota > Metazoa > Chordata > Mammalia > Scandentia > Tupaiidae > Tupaia > Tupaia belangeri. The sequence continues at coordinate 3,926,872 of NW_006160208.1, read as the reverse complement.
ACTGGATATTTATAAAGGCAAAATGAACCTTAATCTTTAATTCTCTGCCTCTCACTATTTTTAACTCTCCACCACTTACAAAATGTAATTTACAGTGGATCATAAACCTGAATATGAAAAGGAAAATGATAAAGCATTCAGGCAAAAATATAGAAAAAAAACTTTTATAATATTAGTGTGGGCAAATATTGCTTAAAATAGGACCAAAACAACAACCACAAAAATCAACATGATACATGAATCTGTGTGACGTAAATCAGAACACTGCTTATCTCTGGGGGGAAGATTTGGTATACACAGACAAGCATGAGGATGCTTATAAGATGGGGAAGACATAGGTTGAACTGTGTCTCCCCTAAAAGAGGTGTTGAAATCCTAACCTCCAGTACCTTAGAATGTGACTTTATTGCAAAATAGCATCTTGACAAAGTTAATCAAGTTAAATCATTCAGGTAGACCCTAATCCAATGACTGATGCCTTGATAAAAATGAGAACTTTGAACAGAGACAGTCCTGCACAGAGGTAAGGCTATGTAGAGGGTCACAGGAGAATACCATGTGTGAAGATGAATGCACAGACTGGAGTGATGATTTCCCTAGAATGCCCAGGGTTAACAGCCAAAACCAGAAGCTACAGAGAGACAGAACAGATTCTCTTATATAGCCCTCAGAAAGAACTAACCCTGCTAGCGCCTCATCTTGGACTTCGAGCCTCCAGAACTGTGAGATATACCTTTCTGTTTCTTAAGCAACCCAGTTGTGATGCCTTATGACAGCTCTAGTTCAATGCTTTGATCTGAGTGATAGCAATATTGGTTTGTGTATATGTACTTTATATATGTAAAAATTCATTGGCATGCTTTTAATGTGTGTACTTCTCTACTTCTCTACGTGCATGCTATGATATAATTTTAAAAATTAGGCTATATTAGTATGTTCTATTTTCTTTCTTATAGAATATGATAGATGGAATTGAACTTATTTATACAAAGCAAATCAAGTTGTAATATTCATTTAAAAATTTATTGCAGCATTTTCTCTAAATCACATTAGTAATACTCTCTGGATTAAAACCTTTTTGTATCTTGACTTATAATTCTAACATATTATTACTATTTTTTTTTAAACAGAAAATTTTAAAAAGTTTGCTTTGAGCAATCAAGGAATTGAAAGCATACTTTAGAAAGGAAGATAATTGACCCAGAGGAAGTGATAAATCTGAACATAGGAGAAGCAATGCTTTTGGAAAAATTCTTATCCCACTCATTCTTTTCACAGTAACGCAGTGGAAAAGGCACGCTATCAATAGTATAGTTTAAAAAGTTAGTTTGATATATATATATTTTTTTAGAATTGAAAGCTTGCTTTCAGAGCACACTACGCCAACTAAATTTTTATTTTGAAACACAATTTCTGCAATTGACTTTCTTTCTTTTTCTAAGTCTTATCAGAGTAGCAATATGATAGTAAAACTGTAGTCTAGTGTAATTCATATTTAAAGGAACTGATTATTTCCTTAAGATTACCAATTCATTAGAGTTATTGTATTTTGCTTTCCATTTGCACAGATGAAATCTGATGATAAGCAGAAAAAAGAACAGTTGAAATTAACATGATCCTGATGGCCTGAATTAAGGAAGAGGGGGAAATCCCACCGTTCAGTTATATTTTTCATAATTACTGGGACATGTATTTTTTTCACACACATCACAGTTTAGCCAAAAAGTTGAATTTGTGGCAGTAACTTTGAGATTTTTATTTTAATTTTTGAGGCTTTAATTATAATGAGGCAAGTTTCCGAAGCTTTTTGTCGATTATTTTAATTAAACTTTTTGACCACTGTATTACAGTATTTTCAATCTACTAATATTTTTATTCCATACAATTTTGAAATATGTATGTGTCTGTAGCTCAAACCTTGGGATTCTTTCTCTGATAGGTCTAATAACCAATTCAAAGTAAGAAACTCTACCTAATATGTAGGTCTTAGCGTACAGATGAAGTCTGTAATAGTGGCCTGGTGAAAAGAGACATATAGTCTAATTATCAGTTGACTAAGAATGTGACCTTTGGGGAGCAACTGGCACTTTTCTCTGTTAGATTAGTGCTTCAGTTATCCTTTGTAGAATTCCAGCTTCCTTGATAAATCATGAGATGGCTCTTGAAGTTGCATAGTTTTAAGAAAAGGTCCTATTCCCTCTTTTAGGCCATAATATTACTGGACATTTGTTTTTCTTTGTGTGGACAAATATCTAGAGTTCTAGATTGTAAGCAAAATAAAATTTGAAAGTTGCTGAGAAGAGGGAGTCCCTGGATACCACTATGGGATGTCCCTCCAACATTTTCCTTTGGGATTCCAATATTAGACTATGTCCCGTGCTTATGGGGAAAGACTGTTGTCAACGTGGCTGGCTAGTATTCCCCTTGTAATCTAGCTATCCTGACTCCATAGCCAATGTTAGATAAGGAGTTATTTCATTAAAGAACTTTAACAATGATAGTACAGGCCTGATTTGACTTGAAGTATCTGAGAGGAGTAACATATTGGGAAAAGAAGTATTCTTCCTTTTGCACTTGGGACAATTTAAGGTTTGGGCTACTATAATTTGCTTCAATCACTGTGCCCTTTCTTATTGCATAAGGCCTTGAAACAAGCACTGAAACTTCTTGTTTGGGCCAGTGACACCACGTGGTCTATGCTAAACTACCAAACAGGAGAATCCTCTCAGAATAGCATCGTTACAGTCTTTTCCACACTCTCATTAAAACTCAGCCTCAGGGATGGTCATGCCTGGTCCAATCACCTCTGCCACTAGCCCGCTTTAAGTACATTGGCCCATCTGAAACAAACCACACCACTGCTGCACTTCTGTGTGATCCTCCTGGTACACTGGGAAGCTGGACCTGCTCCAGGCCCTCTGATTTTGATGCCACAGCTGGGAGCTGAAGCTGCAGGCCATTGTCTGATATTGGAGCCACAAGGGAGGCCCAGGTTTGGGTCTTGAGTTGACTGAACATATTTTGTTTTGGATGACATTTAACAGTGCTGTGTCAGTATTGTGGAGGCTCACCTTTGTTGTGTTTCAACTATGAGAATGTTATGACTGACATACAAAGTCTCATTCCCTAATTTAGATGATTAATCACTACAGTTTTAGTAGGTTCAATTCCAAGCTCATGCATACTGCTAGGGTGATAGAATTGAGTTGAGCTCCTCATCAACTCTAACCACTGCTGTCTGAAGTCTGGGGATGTCCACAATGTCATTTTCACACTTGTTTTCACTTTGGCTTAAATATTCTCCCAGCATTGGGACTATGGCATGATCCCTTCTCTTCCATTGCTCTGTCTTGTCAGGATTTTAGGCCCAGTGTGTTCTTTAAGCTGTTAGAGCTGGGATTTGAACCAAAACTCAAATGGGATCTGGATTCTTTAACCAATGCACCACAGGGCTGACCCAATTTTGTTTTGTTTTGTTTTCATAATTTAGAATAGCCAATTACATAATTTGGGACCACAAAACAAAGTATTCAGACTGCAGTGTTTTTGACATGATCAAGAATCATACATAAAAAATGTCATAATGAGGAACCTAATAGACATCTCTTTCTTTATAAAGTCATGTCTTAATGGACTCATACCTTCTTAAAGATAAAGTGACCTTATTTATTTGCTTAATCAATTGTTTTGAAGACAGCAGCAGGTGATGTTATATACTCTATTTGTTCCTTTTTATCAAATTACATTCATTCATTCATTCTCTGACATAATGGAAAATAATAGGACAATACACGTGTTGGTTACTCCCCTTAAGATACAATTTAAGAGTCCTCAGTGGGGCATGTAAAGATCTGGTCCCAATTTTTCTTTCCAACTTGATTTTCCACCTTTCTTTTTGCTGTGTGTACTAAAGCCAAACTGGGTATCTTTCAACTCCTTAAGAACTTTGTGTTTAATTCCTAACCTTTGTCCATGCTCTTTCTTTGCTCAGAATGTGTTTATCCATCTACATCTTCCCCTGACAAGGTATTATTCCTTCTTTCAGTCTTAGCTTAAACATCATGTCATCAAAAGCCTCCTCAAGCCAGCTGCTGCCCCAGACTAAGTTCCTTCTTAGGTGCTTCTCAGACCAGTATCTTACCTGATCATGATCATGTGTTGGTGCTTAACACCATCTCCACCACCTGGAAGGCACCAATAAATGATGATTTCCCTGTAGCAAACCTCTCTATAGCATAATAGCAGTACGGTGCCTTAGGCTAAAAATGAAGAACATACTAGCCTGTTTCAATTATGTACCATAAATAATCTGGTACCAAATGTCTCCCTCAATCAAAATCCTCATGGTTTGGGGGCAAGCCGGTGGAGTGGAGGTTAAGGTGATGGATCCGACATGGCCAACTGTACAGTTGAATCCTGGAGAGGTGACTTGAAAAACATGCAGAGCATGTACTTGTGTGCTCAAAATCTTAGGAGAGTGGAGGAGAAGGGATTGCAGCAGAGACGTGCCCCTGGAATATGCCTGTAATGGTTCATCTTATGCATCAGCTTGGTTAGATCATGGTGCCCAGTTATTTGATCAAACACCAAACACCAGTGTAGATATTGCTGTGAAGGTGTTTTGTAAATATGAACGTTAATAATCAGTCAACTTTAAGTAAAAGAGATTACCCTCAAGAACGTGGCTGGGACTTCTCCAGTAAGTTGAGACTGCAGTGTGTAGCATTCTCAACTAGACTGGTCTGAGGTGTATTTCATGTTGGATAAATTCTCTTTACAAACTAAGTGATGTCTCGTGATTGAGTGCATAAATAATAATAATAACAAATAAGTAATTTTTAAAAGAAAAAGGGTTTTCATTTGTTTGTTTGTTTTTTTTTTAAAAAAAGAGCAAAAACAGAGGTTTATGAGAGAAGGAATTCTGCCTCAAGACTTTAAAAAATAAATAGTGCTTTAGTTTCCAGCCTGCCTGGCCTACTTTGCAGGTTTCAGACTCAAGACTGCAAAATCAACTCTAAGCTGAGATGCGGGTTTCCGGTCTGCATAAACATCCATAAACTACGTAAAGTCTAAGTGAAAATTCACACGCTATTCATTTTAAATAATAGTATCAGTCTAATCATGTGTCAGTGTTATCAATTTTCTTAAAATATCCTTTCAGTATATATCCTTTACTCTTTTGCTTTAGGTCTCTCTACCTATCATTTTATTTGTATATAAATAAGTGCATTTTATCTCTCTGTATACACACATACATATGTTTGTACATACATATGTATATACACATACATATATATTTTCTATGATCTTTTAGGGTAACCAATAGCATTAATCAAAGTGGAGTATATTAACTCAGTACAGAAATATATTTTGGATATCTTGAAATATATTTTGAATTATATCCCTTTGTACTTATTATACAATAGATTTTAAAGCTTTCTGGCTTTGTTTTAATTCTTTTTAGTGTTATCCTTTCCTTAATATGTAAGATGTTTGTGCCTACCTGGCAAAAATTATAGTCTCATTAATGTTAATAAATTTCAGCTGCTTTATCACCCTAGAAAACTCATAAAAATGATTTCATTAGCATACTGTATATAGAATTTCTTAATGCTATCATTAATATTTTCTTTAGAGCTTTTAAAATTCAGTGGTTCGAAGTGTAACACCACTATATTTCAATCTTATTATCCACTCTTTTGAGCTGGTAAAAAGAACCCAAAAACCACAAAATGAAATTTGCCTTTGTTCAAATACAGCATAGCATGAGGTCGAGGGAGATCTACCTTGAGATAATTATTCTGTGAGAGGTTAATCCTGAGAATTTCCAAATTGATGCCATTATTGTAGACTTCTAAACTTCTCCTTATTAAATGCAGTATTTTCCAATATCTAGAATTAAAATAATCATTTCATACGTATGTAAATTTGGCTTAATGTTATAATGAGTCTCATGTTTTTGTCACTCAGCCTCTAAGATTATCAGCTCAAATACAATCTTGCTTCCTCTATACCCCCACAAATTTCCTGATCTCATATTACATTGAAACAAAATCCAGACCTTATATCATAAAATATTTTAGCATATATCTCTCCTTTTTACATAATTATTTAACTTTATTTATTTATTATTATTTTAATATTTTCAGTGAGAGAGAGAGAGAGAGAAAGCAAGCCTCCATGTCCGGTACTTAAACCACAGTCGACCATGTGGGAGTTCAATGCCTTTAACCACCACATCACTTGCCGGCCCCATATTTTAGCATCTCTAAAAGATAATGACTCTGGAAATAATATTACCATCAAATTATTATCAATGTAAAAATTTACAATAGTATCTTAATTCATGAAACATCATTTCAATATTAAAATTTCTAATTACATCTTTTTTTTTAAGAGAGAGATTTTTGCTATAGGGTATGCGGGCTTGCCAGAACGACAGAGACAGAAAGTGAGAAATCAACCCACCTGGGGGGATGGCTATGCCACAATCCCTTCTCCTCCATGCTTCTCTTGGGATTTTGGGCATGCATGCACATGCACCTGGTGTGAGTTTGAAAGTCGTTGGGTCCAGGACTCAAACCGGTCAACCACGTGGGAATCCAGTGATGTAACCATTATGCCAACTGCTGGGACCTCCAATTGTATCTTAAGAGTCATTTAAAAAATAATTTGTTCAAATCAGTTTCCAAATGTGGCCTCCTGGTGTGATTGGTTATGATATCTCTTAAATTCACTTTGATCTATATATTGCTTTCCCTCTCCTTTCTCTTTTATGATTATTTATTGAACAAAATAGATTATTCTTCCTGTAGAAGTTCCAACAGTCTAAACTTTGCAGATACGCTGCAATCTGTTCTTTAATGTTTTCCTCTGTCCTCAGTTTTTTTTGTTTGTTTGGTTTTGGTTTTTTGGTAAATTGGTAGCTGGATATAAAAGTTTGCTGTGATTTGCTTTATTTATTTATTTATATTTTGGTGCAGAGAAAATACTACTTTAGAAACTGTGTTCATTCTTCCTCAGGAATCATACACTTCTAGTTTTTTTTTTTTTCCTTAGTATCTGTTAACAGCCATTTTAAGTTTTTATTAATTCATGAGAAGTTGCTAATCACTGTGTTCTGCCATTCCTTTTTGTTTACTAGCTGGGATATTTCTGTGATGATTAGCTTTTTCCTTTTTTAAAAAGAATTATTTTATTTAACTTTATTTATTTATTTATTTATTTAAATTTCACCAGAGAGGGACAGAGCAAGAGAAAAAGAAAGAGAGAAAGTGAGTAAGCAAGCCACCAGGTCCGGGACTCAAACTGTGGTCAGCCATGTGGGAGTCCAGCGCCCTTAACCATGCCAGTGGCCCCATTTTTCCTCTTTTAATGTATAATTACATGTTGATATTGTTGGTAAGGAAATGACATGATACGTGCTTGGTTGTTTTCCTTTATAAACTTTCAGGGTTTATGTATGATGAAAGGTTGCTTGCAAAATGCTACGTAACACCATAATTACATTGGTTATAATCACCCTCACCCTCATCCTCATCAAGAGTCATTTTATAGAATGTCTTTATATATGAGAGTTATGAATAAGCTTATAAGGAATGTCTTGTGGCCTTCTAGAACATATCTAGTAAGGAAGTGAGATGGTATTAATGAAAGTAGTACATGAGGATATGCAAATTAGAGAGGAAACAAAGCCAACAAATACACATCCCATATGAGGCCTGAAGGAAGTCCGAGAGCTGAAGGTTGAGGTGGACAGGGAAGGTCCACGGAACGAACTCAGGCTGTGAAGGAAGCACAGGAACTCCTAATCTGGGAATCAGGAAACCAAAAAAACCCTTCCTTTGAAAGGAATCTTGTGTAAGGAGTAGGCACAGTTCCCTCTCCATCATTTCTAGACTTTATTCCAGATTGCTTCATAGGTGAATTTTTATTAAGTATTCAAGGAAGAAACAATTGAAGTAACAAAAAAATGTTAGACAGTAGAGAAGGAGGCAGTAATTCACAACTCCAAGTGATCTGAATCCCCAAAATAACTTGAAAATAATTCAAGTCATAAAAAAATTCAGAAAATAGAGGAGGAGGCAAGAATCCACAACTCTGATTCTCTGAATCCAGATTTGTCCTAATATAAACATCTGATAAGAAAAGAAAACACAGACTGGAGGGTCAAGTGGTGGCACGGTGATGATTAAAAAAAAAAAAAAGGAAAAGAAAAAAGCAACTGGGTCCACATGGGAAAGATCTCCAGTTTGCATCCCAGGACTTCCCTGAGATACTGCACAGACTTGTGCATGTCCATCATCCAGGTCAGCAGAGCCTGGGGGTGCATTGTGGCACAAAGACCCTTTTGGGGGAGATAGAGACTGTCCCTCTCACTCTTTTTTCTCTCACAGAAAAAAAAGCAAATAAATTTGGGACCAGCAGATGGTGTAATGGCTACATCTCTGGACTTTCATGTAGTCTACTGCGTTTCAAGTCCTGGACTCGGTGGCTTAAAGTCACACTGGGTGTGTGTGCGTGCGTGCCCAAGATCCAGAGAGAAGAATGGAGGAGAAAGAATTGTGGCGTGGCCATCCCCCCTGGGGGGTGATTACTCACTTTCTGTCTCTCTGTCTCTCTCTGTCTTTCTAGTGAGCGCACACACACTATAGCAAAAATCTCGCCAAGAAAAATAAAGTAAATAAACGTTTTAAATCCTCTTAAATAAAGAAGAAAGTACAAATCAATATCTTTTATTAACATAGATGCAAAATTTGGAATGAAATGTTAGCAAATTAAATGTAAAAATGATGAAAAGAAAAGATAACCTATTGTAACAAAGTGAGGTTAATCCTAGTACTATTACGGGTCTTCAAAATGTTCATGGAAAAATAAGTATTAGGAAAAAAAATCTATATATGGATTTCAAAATTTGTTTGCACCAAAATGGATTTGTACAATCTGTTATAATATATTTGAATGGGATCTAGTTTGAGGTGCTAAGAAGGATAAGACATCAGTTTGAACAAAGCCCTTATAAGAGGAGCATAAATTAAAGCAAGAATAGACATCAAGTTTACGGTGCAGGCTGGGTGGAAGAATGACAAGATCATTGATGCTTTACAGGAACAACGCCCCAAAGAAATCAGCAGTTTACAAATGCATAATTAGTTTTAAGAAGGGCTAAGGCGATGTTGAAGATGATGCTCACAGCATCAAAACATTCATATTAATTTGCAAGGAAAAAAATTAGTCTTGTTCATGTGTTGACTGAAGAGGAACAACAACTAGTAGCAGAAACCATAGCCAACATCACAGGCATCTTGATTGGTTTAACTTCACAATTCTGACTAAAAAAATAACAGTTGAGCCAACTTTCTGCTCAATGAGTGCCAAGACTGGCCAACATAGCTTCAGATAAAAGTAGAGCTTTCGATGGAAATTTTAAACAAGTAGAGTCAAGATTTCGAAGCACTTTTGCTTTGTGTAGGCCCTGGTGGTTGCTGTCAAAATGGGCGAGTTCACGCAACTGAGGAAAGTGGTGCTGGTGTTGGCCAGATGATACTCCGGACGCAAAGCTGTCATTGTGAAGAACATTGATGATGGCATCTCAGTCTGTCCCTACAGCCATGCTCTTGTGGCTGGAATTGACCGCTATCCCTGCAAAGTGACAGCTGCCATGGGCAAGAAGAAAATTGCCAAGAGGTCAAAGATCAAGTCTTTTGTGAAGGTTTATAACTACAATCACCTCATGCCCATAAGGCACTCTGTGGATATTCCCTTGGACAAAACTGTAGTCAACAAGGATGTCTTCAGAGACCCCACTATTAAACACAAGTCCAGGCAGGAGGCAAAGTTCAAGTTCCAAGAGAGGTACAAGATAGGCAAGAACAAGTAGTTCTTCCAGAAGCTGCGGTTTTAGATGTTTTATGTTTCAGTCATTAAAAAGGGGAAAAAAAGATTTCAAAGCACTTTTTAAGGTATAAATGAGATGACATGTGACTGTATTAGTACAACTCTTAAGACAAAGCACAATCAAAACAATGGCTACCAAGAGATGGAAGTGGTCCAGCAAAGCAAAAGTGGATGTGTCAAGAATAAAGGTCAGAGAAAGAGTTTTGTTGGGAAGATCAAGGGGTTTCAGTTGTTGATATTTGAGGGCCCACATAATGATAACATCTGCTTATTATAAGAGTGTTTTTAAAAAGTTAGCTGAAGTTTTAATAGAAAAATACCTCAGAAAGCTACATTAGGGAGAGACCTTCTTTACCACAGCAGTGTTCTTGCTAATTCCATTCATCAAAGGCAACTTTGTGAGAGTTTTCATGGGAAAACATCAGTCATCTACCTTATGATCTTAATTTGACTCCTTCTGATTTATTTTTGTTCCTTAATCTTAAAAAGCCTTTAAAACTTACCTTTTTTTGTTTTAAAGATAATAATGTAAAAAAAAAAAAACAACTATTGATGTGGTTAAATTCTGAGGACTCTCAGTTCTGTAGGATATATAAAATGACTGGTATCATCACTTACAAAAATGTCTTGAAGTTGATGGAGCTTATGTTAAAAAATAAAGTTTATATTTTTTACTTTTTTTAGTTCCATTTTTCAATAAATTTTTTGACATCTTCTAATATGATGTTATTTAAGATTTTTTAAAGTAAATAATGTAATTCACCACATTAACAGATGAAAGGAAAAAAAAAATCAGGTGATCAGTCAGCAGATCCAGAAAAATAATGAACACATAACACTCATTTGTGAAAAGAATCAAAAACAAACAAAGAAAGGAAAAACAGCAAATTAGGAGTAAAAGAGAACTTTCTTGATCTGATAAAGGTCATCTATGAAAATTATGTAATTAATATCATACGTGATTAAAATATTGAACTTCTTTTTCCTAAAATGAGAATCAAAGTACATATATCCACTCTAACCACTTCTATTAATTATTCTTATATAGGTCTAAGCCAATGTGAGAAAGAAAGGAAGAAATAAGAGCATAATAACTGGGAATGAAGAAGTAAAATTGTCTTTATTTGCATATAGTATGATTATATACACAGAAAACTCATAGGAAACTAAAAACAGTCTCGTACATTATACTAAACTGGATAAATTGAGATAAACAGGAATTCAGGATACGAGGTATAAAAAAATTTTCCTATATTTCCATATGCAAATAATTTTTTTGAGATAAATTCCAATGAAAAGTAGCAACAAAAGTGACAAGATTGAGAAATAAAGAGATTGCAACATGACCACACCCCACTGGGAGGGAACTTTTCCCCTCTCTCTCCCTGTCTCTCTCTCATGAATGTGTATGTCCTCTGACAATTACAAGAAATCAAAAAGACATAAAACACCTGGGAACCAATTTTAAACTTATATAAAAAGTCCACAGTAAAAACTACAAAACATTACTATGACAAATGTAAAAAGACATAATTGCATAGTTCATAAGTCATTAATTCTTACAAATTAATGTATAAATTCAATTAATTAACAATCAAAGTTGAAAAACATCTCAGTTTTATTTTTTGAGGGGGATGACATACTCTAATTTTAAAATACATTATAGTGCCTACCATAGTCAAGAGATGTGATATTGATAAACGGATAGATAAACTGATCAAAAGCACAGAGTAGACAATTCAGATATAGATCCACAAATATGTTGTCAACCAACTTTCCCAAAATAAGTGACAATTATTCAATAAAGTAAGGAAAAACTTTCAGTTAACAGCACTGAATCAAGTTATTATCTATATGTATGTAATTGAAAATTGATCCAGTCACCACATCATATATAAAAAATAACTTAAAATGTGTATCACAGATTCAAATCAAAAAGCTAAAACTATAAAGATCCTAGAAAAAAATCTAGACTATCCTTTCGATTTTTGATGATTCAAAACAATTCTCAGATGAAACACAGAACAAACTGGCAAAGCAAAAATGATAAACTGGATTTACTCAAAATTAAAAATCCTTATCCAAAGACACAATTAATAAAAAATAGCAATCCACACTCTGAATATAATTGTACTGTAATATTAATTGTAATAACAACAACAAAAAGATGCCTTTGGGGAGAGGCATAACAACAAACTGTCTGAAACAGACAACTAACAACAGTTAAATTTGGAGGTAACTGTACTCGCATTCTCTGTGTGTTAAATGACACAGCCATTTTGAAAAAATTTTGGTGTTGTCTACTAAGGCTAAATATAAGCTTTTGCATGAGGCTAGCAACTTCACTTCTAGTTACATGCACAACAGAAATTATACAACTATGTGTACCTATGTACAAAAATGTGTACTGCAACATTCATTATTGTCAGAATGGAAACAGCTTAAATATCCATTCTAAGTAGAATAGATAAATAAAATTTTGCATATGTGCAAAGAGGCACACTCTATAGCTTGAAAATGAACAAATCACTGCTATATAACAATGTAGTAAGAGGAAGAGAACGGAGGGATGAAACTGGAAATATAGTTCGATTATTGCAGGGACTTGACAGTTATGGTAAGGAAATTGAAGTTTTTGATGACAGATAACAAAGGAACTGTCTCTAAAGATTGCTGAAGATGCATAGGGATGAACTATTTCTGTAATCTAAAAAATTGCCACCATTTGCTTCTTGATGTATTTCACTGAGATTAATTATTAGTTTTTAATTACGTAAGGAGGTTACTATTTTTCATGGCCATCCAGAAGCCACTGCCAAGTTATTTTGTACTCTGTCCTAACTCTCACAAGGTAATGCTCTCTATGTAGACGTAGACCTTTTCTCTACATTTCTTTCCTTTACTCTTCTTTTTAAAATTCATGAATCACTAGACTTTTATCTATTATCTATGGAAGTCCTAAAGACATCATGCTTAGTTATTAGGTATCTTTAGATAAAGATAAAAAAACAGAAGTCTTTTCTTTATTTTGGTGTTTATTTTTTAAAATAAACCTTACTAGCTGGCACCAAGCTAATATATTTCTGCTTATCTGAATGGTAATGTAAGGTATTTGTGTATTTTAGTACAAATCTCCGGTCATTTGACCGCTAATGGTTTTTGAAAATAAACTTGATAAGTGTTACATCCATTCAGTTTACAACAAACAGTTCATCTTTTTTCAACCCTGCTTCTGTATATCTCTTAATGAAATCTAGCAATGCAGAATAACTATTGGTGCACTCTGAAATATAAATGAAAATAATATAAGAACCCATAGGAACTGAAGTTAGCATGCTTCTGTTGCTGGAGAGTCTCCTATTTGGGATTGAGAGTAATGCAAATGATAAGGATCCTATGATTTTTGCCCTTGTACTCTGAATCAAATGAGATACACTGAAATACAATTCCCATATAGTTCGGTAGCACTCTGTCGGAAGTGACAGTTACTTCCTTACCAAAGAATTCAGATCAGGAGCCTGCCTAGACTGACTCTAAGTGCTGGTCCCTGCATGGAACTTTGTGCTCTGAACAAAGAGAGAATTCTTTGTCTCCTCTGTGTACTATTTATGTGAACGCTAAGCCCAATAAAAGACATCCTTGGATTTTTACTTTAGTCAACTCTGCCACAAAATTAGACTATAAAATTAGCACAAAACTACTTGAACTTTACCATCTTATTCGATTTTAGTGTAAATTCTAGAGTGAGATTGAATCATTCCCTAGTCCAAGGTGGATTTTGTCCACAGAAATTCTTTATTTCTTTTTCTTTCTTTGTTTTTCAGTTTTAGATAGAGTCTTGCTATGCCCTGCTCCTCCTGCCTCAGCCTCCCGAGTAGCTGGGATCACAGCTGTGCCCTATTGCACTAGGATTTGGATCCTGGACCTGGAATCTGACCTCGGCCTCCCACGTGGCCTCAGCCTGATGAGTAGCAACATCTGCTACTACATGCTACTGTGGCTAGGCTGCCCAAGGAGATATTTGATAGAAGACAAAGTTCTAGAGTTACAAACTCATTCTGAAACAGCCTATTTTCTTTTAGAATTATTTATTTAATTTTATTTATTACTTTAAATTTGACCAGAGAGAGAGAGTGAAAGAAAGGGAAAGTGAGAAAGCAAGACGCCAGATCTAAGACTCAAACTCTGGTGGGCTCTGTAGGAGTCCAGAACCTTAAACACCATGCCACCTGTAGGCCTCAGAAACATCCTATGTTCTAAAAGAAAGCAAAGTGGACACTTTAAAATGACCTGGAAGTCTTTGTTCCTTGATCTGTCAGAAAATATAGTTCTCTTGTTAGGTTTTAGAGTCAAGACTTAGTTTGAATCCTGGTTCTGCCATTTAGTAGCTGAATATTTTTCAGCAAGTTATCTAATTCTGTATATCCATCTGCTCATTGGCAAAATGAGCAGAATATGAGTGCTTACCTCACTGGACAGTTGTGAAGAATAAATGTGTTGTTTCAGCCCAGCCTGATGGCACAGTGCTGAATGGAACTGGAAGTCATTTTGAAAACGCACCAGGTGTTGGGCACCTGTTCAAGATCTTGACGAGCTGGAGGGCTGGGGAAAGGGGATCATTGCATGACACAACCCTGTCAAGGACACCTCTCTCTCTCTCTTGCTCTCCCTCTCTGGCATGCATGCATACATTCTCTATCATGAATAAAATAGTAAACTTAAAAAAAAATAGGCTGGTACATGTAACGATTTTCAACATAGTGCTAAGCCTGCAGTAAGTTGTCAAGTAGTAGTATTCTCTCTCAGGTTTTACAAGGCATTATGCTTAGCCTTGTGTTTGACAGCCCGGTAAGTCAGTAGCTACAAGGTCCCCCATTCTCAAATACTTGCCATCTTTATTCATGTCAAAGCTATTCCTCAGCCGTGGAATATTAATCTCCGACATGTAACTCAGTATTGAAGGTTGAAAAATTAAACACATTTATGAACGGATATGTGAATAAATAAATGGCTGGCATACCAGTCAGAAAAAGAGTAGCAGTAAGAGATACATACCAGGAGATCTATTGCAAGGAATTGGCTGACATGATTCGGGGTAAGCCCATACTCCATAGGGTAAAGGTTAAGAGAAGCAGTCTGGATCACTCAGGTGCAGGCTAACGTTCAGGCCACTGGTAGGATTTCTTCTCCTTTGAGGAAGTCTCGGCTCTGATTTTAAGGACTTCCTATTGACTCAATGTGGCTCACTGAGGTTACCTATGATAGTCTCTCCTATATGAAGTCAACATGTGCATGCCAATCTACACGATGTACAAAATTCCTTCACAGTAACACCTAGCTGAGTATTTGATGAAGATAACTGGGGACTGACCAAAAAGTTGGCCATCCAAATGATATGTAAAATTTGCCAGTGTGCTATACACACTACTGAAATATAACTTGATCATATAGACAAGGGCTTCTGGGAGAATTAATGCACTTTATGAAAATACAGCTCCAAGAAATCCCAATTTATTGGTGGATGTGTAGACCTCAAAGGGAAACGAAATTATAACTTACATTATTTAAATGCTAATAGGACATTGTAGAACATTATTTACCCTGTTGACATGTCTACCTTTGAATTTTCTTCTTTAGTAAATGTAGCCTTATAGGTAAGGATTAGAATCTCTACTTCTTTTTTTAAAATCTTCTTTAGATTTTTAAAAATGGTATCTCTGTTAATAAAAAGTAGTTAATGAAATTGGATGGGAAGTTGAAAAGCTAGAAAGAATTTTATTTATTAGGTCGTAGGAAAAGCCATGTTGTATTTTTCTATGTTGTTCTGTGGAAAAATGTGCCATGACTTTTCCAACGACCCAATATTTACCACGTCTAATCTTATTCATCACTTAAAGTCTGCATAAAATTTAAACACCACAAGAATCTTTGGCAGATTAAATCCTGTTGGGAAAATAAGGCAATATGGAGAGTGTATGAAAGTAATAAAAAATGTCAACCATGAGATTAAAATATTTGCTTCCCTTAGAAGAAATAAATATGCCATTTTCCAGCGTAACTGTTTGCTGGTAAATGGAAGTGTTTTCTGTTTCTTCTTGCTCCTATTGATTGAAGTGTAATTCACACCAGACAGTCCACAGGCAATACTGTAGTCTCATGAAATATGAGAATAATTCGGGGAGAATTGTTAAAACAGAGAATATGAAATAGATTGGAGACATTTTTATGAGCAGTGTTTGAACAAAGTATTCAAATGAATAGGGGTATGCTTACTTGCTTGGGAACATGTACATTTTCAACTCTTCCTTAGTTTTCTTAACATAGGCAGCTGGTACATGAAAGATGCTCTCTGCTTTATTAGTCAATAATAAAGAAACAATGAGGACCAGTAGCTGGCACAAAGATCAAGGTACTCAATTCCCATATGGCCAATCATGGTTCAAATCCCAGACCTGGTGGCTTGGAAATCATGCTGGGGACATGTATGTGTGTGCCCAAAATCCTGAGGGGAGAATGGAGGAAAAAGGGCTTTGGCATGACCATCTCCCCAAGGGGTAATTTTTCACTTACCCTCTCTGTGTTTCTCTCTGTCCCTCTCCAGCAAGCACAGGTGCTCTATGACAAAAACTGGAAAACAGATGAAGAAAGAAACTATGATCTCCAGTTTGCTGGCATGTTTTTTGTTTGTTTGTTTTCTGTTTTTGTGTGTTTTTTTTTTTTTTTGAGAGGTTTTTGTCATAGGGTGCGTGCACTTGCCAGAAAGACAGAGAGAGACAGAGACAGAAAGCGAGAAATCACCCCCCAAGGCAGATGGCCATGCTGCAATCCCTTCTCCTCCATTCTCCTCTTGCATGTTTTAAAGAAAGAAGTAAGACAGTTAAGAAACACAAAATGGGAAATTATCTTTAGAAGGTAATAGGTATGGCAATATCTTTGATTGGGCCAATATTCACTGTATTCTAGATGGGAAAACCCATTTTGTATGCTGTAATGACATACAGTGAATGAATGTAAAATTTTTAAAAATACTAAAAAAAAAAATGTTTAGAATCACTGCTGAAGAAATATTTTAAAAAATACTGAAAAAAATGTTTAGAATCACTGCTGAAGAAATACCTTTGATTAGCTTTAATTTGGAGAGCCCTGGTTCTCCAGCTGTAGTGTAGGATGAGAAGCGTCTAAAAGTAGGCAAAGGGCAGAGTCCCGGGTGCTGGCAGTGATTTGACCCCTCAGACACAGGAGAGAAAAGAGACCACTTTGAGACACTGATCTGAGCCCTCAGGGAAAGCCCTCAGAGAAGTCTATCCCCTGTCACTGTGTCATTTATGTATGTCATCTGGAGACGTTCTTAGCCATGTCTACTCATATTGTTCTCTGAACCACCCAGGGTTCCTTTCCTTCCTTGAAAGTCATTTTAGCCTTTATCCAGTTGAGCTAAACAAAATGATACAGTTAATTTTGGATATATCCTCTGAAGAGAGGAGCAAATGATCTAGGGCATGTATAAGGGTAGCATCAAACCTAGAAAAATGGAAGAAACAAATATACTTTCGTTCCCCACAAGCTATCTAAAATAGTTTGGAATACCTTCTTTTCATCCTAACTAAATTTGACCTTAAGTTCTTTCAATTGAACTAAGTGTACGATCCTAGTCAAATGCACTAATGAAAGAAACTGTAAACGATGAGAAATGGTCTTAATTTACGGACCTTTAGTACAATACTCAAGGGGATTCAGAAATGTGTGCATATAGAAGCTTCCCTTTTATAAGGATGGAGCTGACAGTGGCCTGGGTTTGCTGAGTCTAGGTGGTGACTAGCACAGTGCCCTTCAGCAGGGTAGGGAGTGCCTACAGCAGGTAGTCTGGTACTGACTGGCTGCCTGAAGCAAACTAAGCAACCTCCAACATCATCCTTGTATTCCCGTGTAGACCTCAGGGATGCTGGAGGACTGCTTTCTCCAATTTGGTGGAATTTAACTGCAAAAATCCATACCATTATTTTCTCAAACATTGTCATTTCAATTCTCTGTTACAACAACGAGTATAAAGTAACAAAACACGTGTAAATAAAACCATTTTAACACACTTTAAATACATTTACTTGATCTTGACTTAATAAAAGTCATCATTTCATAGTTATCTGTACCTTTTTATTTAAAGCTTGTTATATAGAATGTATGCTCTCCAGAGAGCGAGCAAGAGAGAGAGAGAGAGAGAAAGCACCCCCCCACACCGTCTGCCACCAGGGGACGATGACCATGCCATAATCCCTTCTCCACTCTCCTCAGGAATTTGGGCATGTGTGCACATATGCTGGAGTGTTTTTCAAGCCCCTGGGCCCAGGTCTCAAGCAGCACAGTTTATGGAGGATCCAGTTGCCTTACCCATCACACAACCTGGCTGGCTCATCTGCAATTTTTAAATTTAGACTCAAAATGGTTACAAATTTTTCTCACCTTTGATATCATTACTAGTCCTACTGGGATTCCAGAAGAAAGAATGTGGAAGCCACAGCCGTGAGCTGTTGGTGAGCCTGACGTATCACACATCTGGACAGTACAACAGTTTATCCCACAGGCTCGGCCTGCCAGCTGCCCCAGCAATAACTTTTCAAGACATTCTGTATCATGGTGATTCATACTGATACATCTCTTTGCATACCAGTCTATGAATCTTTTTTCTTAATGATTGAACGTGTTTTGGAAGCTGTCCAAAGTTAAGAATGAGTTTATTAGCACATCAATAGACTCATTAAGGTGGTTGGTAAAAATCATTGTTATAATTAACTTCCTAGCAATTTGATTTTATTTTTAGAATTACCTCTTTTGCTGAGAAAAACAGTAATTGTTTTACTCTTGTCATTGTTATTGTAATCATGATCGTTAATATTTAGCCATGCCTGGTCTCCAGCATAACCATGACTTAGTCAAAGCTTGCTGTCATCCACTTGGTGCTCAATATTTATTTTATTAATTTATGCACCAAATATTTGTTCTCAGTGCAAGGTTGTCAGTGACCTTGACAAGTGCAGTTTTGGGTAATGGAAGTGAAAACCAGGATGAAATAGGTTGGAGGAAAAACTGGGTAAGAAGAATTAGAGATAAAGTTTTACTGCAAATGGTGGCAAAGAAATAGTGTGATAAATGTGTTGGAATTGAAAATAAGAGAAGGTGTTTTAATTGGGAAGAATAGCAGCATGTTTGTAGGCACTGAAGACATGATCATGGAGGGAGAAGGGACAATTACTATAGTATTCCCTTCAGTACTGGAGAAGGGAGGAGATACCGAACATGTAGAGGAGTCATTTGGATATTTGCGAAGCCAGATTAAACTTGCAATGGTGAGTAAGTAAGGATGTTGTCTTCTGATAACTTTGTTTTCTCATTGAAATAAGAACTGAACGTGAGAACTGTAGAATCATTTGGAGATTTAAGAGGAATAAAGGTACGAAATAATCAGAGGCATGGAGAGTGAATGGACTCAGGCAGTGCAGGAGTGAGTCTAGTGGTACTAACGGACTCCTAATGGAATGGTGTTGAGAATTTACTGCATGGCAATCTTAGGCACTTACATAGCTACTGGAACGGAGTTGCCAAAGATTGGCTTTACCCCTAGACTGGGTTTAGTCAGGCAATTAAAGTAAAAGGAAGACAAGGCAACCATATTGAGGTTTATGCAAGAGAGTGATTATTACAAAGGCTTATAACATCAAAATCAGATAAAGAGAGCCATGTATACGTGAAAGGCATGAAGAGCAGTAAAATGGTGTAAGTCACAGGACAATGACTTAGCACTGAAGACAATACAGAGTCAAGATGTTAAAAGATCAAATTGCAGACAGGGAGTGCAGAAAGAACATGGGAGACTCTGTACTAAGATTCCTCATTTTTTTTTCTTTTTTAAAAGAATAATTAATTTAATTTATTATTATTATGATTTTAATTCATGAAAGAGAAAGAGAGAGAAGGTCCAGAACTCGAGCCATAGTCGGCCATGTAGGAGTTCAACACCTGAACCACCGTGCCACCTGCTGTCTCCAAGATTCACTTCTTTAATCCATAAAAATACTACCTCATATGTGTTGGAATAATTAAATGGGGAATAAAGCACATAGCACAAAGCCCAGAACAAAGTAGATAGCCAAAAAGCCTGTATTGCCTTCTTCTTTAGTATTCTGAGAGTACATAGAATTCCTAGGCGAAAGGCCCTAGGAATTCAGACATGAATGGAAAGTTGAGAGACAATTCATCACATTATTTAAGTGTTACAAACAACAAAGTTCTCTGGAAAGCTGCAGAATGCGTATGAGTCTTATTAAACAGCTAACTAAACTCTTCTTTTTGGCGAGATCACAGTAGAAATGATATACGCTGATTAGCTGTTGCATTTCCCAGAAAAGGAGGAAGCCCAGAAAATGGCAGATGAAATAGCTAAGAAGATTCCACAGATGCCAAGGGTCACACAGTGGCGGGCACATTAGTCTGCTAGAAGCTGCAATAACAAAATAGCACAGACTAGGTGGTTTAAACAACAGAAATTTATTTTCCCATAGTTGTTCTAAAGGCTAGAAGTCCAAGCTGAAGGTGCCAGTGGGGTTGGTGTCTGGCTTCCCTATTGGGTTGCAGATGGCTGCCTTCTCACTGTGTGCTCACATGACCTTTCCTCAGTGCATGTTGGGATACATGAGAGGATTAATGTCTCTTCTCGTAAAGACACTAATTCCACCAGATCAGAGCCCCACCCTTATAACCTCATTTAACCTGAATTACTTTCTCATGAAATGCAACCACACTTGAGGTTAGGCTTTCGGTGTATTAATGGGTGGTGGTGGTGGGGGGGGTGTACACAAATACTGAGTCTGTAAGTTGGAGACTCTTACAAGTACATAAAAGATTCAGAGGATTTAACCAAGTTATGTATATCAAATTCAGGTTGCTATTAACATTTTAATTTAAATAGTCTTTGAACTGTGATACAGAACAAGTTGACAGAGAATGAACTGCCATTTCTGAGGCTCCAGTCAAATCTGGTACTTCTCTATCTCTGCCCCAGTGTTCAGTGGCAGGCAGCTCAAAACATCCTAGTATCTGGACGTGATGCTGGCAACAATTTAGAAGTGACGAAGATGCAAGATCTTGCTGACCACTTGGAACAACTCCCAGTGCCCAGAACTACTCTACCTCTGCCTGGATGAGGGGCACAACTTCTACTACCTCTATAGGAAAGCAACAAATGATAAAGCTCTTCCTATGGAGCCAAGTTCTGAGGAAGGCCATTCATTCACTCCTCAGTTCATTTTTTTCAACAAGTATATGATACTGAGTGAATGAACAATGAGTGAATATTCCTACAATGCTATTGGCTAAAGAACCATGTTACCTTGACCATACTACCAAAGCTAGTAATGCTGCAGAAAGCTGCCAATCAAGAAGCAGCTTGCCAAATCAGGAAGCTGTTACTAGCTCCAGTTTTGTGCCACCTCTATTAGGATCCATGCTAACAAAATGGATTGATGTATTTTTTTCTGCATGCCTTATTTCCATGTCAAATTGTCTTAAGTCATCTACTGGATAAAATCTCAATCACCTCCAGAACTCTAAGCTCTAGGTTCAAATATGTTAACAACATAACTCATTGACTACTTTGGAAGAACAATCAAAATGTTGTTTTTAACAAAAGTCATTGTTGTAAACTGAAGCGTGCCTCCTACCTACACCCAAATTCAAGTGTTGAGGTTCTAACTCCAATGTGACTGGAGAAAGGACATTTAGGGAGGTAATTAAGGTTAAACAATGTCATAAGAGTGGGACCCTAATCTGTTAGGACTGATGTTCTTACAGTGAGAGAAAGAGATATCATAGACTGTACACTCTGCGTATACAGAAGAAAGGCCATTTGTGAGCAC
>NW_006160208.1:3900701-3905042 GCF_000334495.1 Tupaia belangeri chinensis | reverse complement strand
ACCCAGTAAAAGAGGTCTTACTAGAAACCAACACTGATGGCACCTTGATCTTGGACTTCTAATTTCCAGAACTGTAAGAAATGAATGTATATCATTTAAACCATCTGGTCTGTGATATTATAGCAGCTCCAGCTCACTAATGCAGTCATTATTAAAAATTAGAAAGAATTAGTAAGATAAAATACATCAGCTTATGAAAAAAATCTCTATTTCCCACTAGCCATGTTTTATGGACAAAATGAAGTAATAAATGAATGAATTGATAACAAAATAAATTTCTCATACCAGAAATAACCAACTTCATGGGATGAACCACAGTAAGATGTCATGAAATGAAATGGATAAGTGGGCTGCTGATGATTAGAAACATTGAAATAATGCAAGAAGACATCAACCAGTAATGACAGATGACAGATTCAAATTATGATGTAGACTAGTGTTTTGCAAATAGCGTTTTACAGGGCCTGGGATTTTTAAAGATGCCTTAGGTGGGAGCCAGCAGGTGGCATAGTGGCTAAGGCACTGGATCTCACATGGCCTACTTCATGGTTCAAGTCTTGGACCCAGTAGCTTGAAAGACATACCAGATGCATGCGTATGCATGCCCAAAATCCCAAGAAGAAAATGGAGAAGAGATTGCGACATGACCATCACTCAGGATAGGATGTAAAACCCTACCCCATTCCACCTCAAAGTAGCCTTACTTTGTAGTTTGAAATGTTCAGGATCTGAGTTACTGTAGAAGAAAGTCAAGTCTCATCGGTGAGCAGATTTAGCTTCAAAAATTAGATAATTACTATGATTCTAGAAACTTTTGTTTCTGTCTTTTTAATTTTATTTATTTATTTTGCCATAAAACAGGTGTGCTCACTGGAGAGAGACAGAGAGAAGGAAAGTGAGCAATCACCCCAGGGTTAATAGCCACACCACAATCCCTTCTCCTCCATCCTTCTCCTGGGATTTTGGATACACATGCACATGCACCAGGTATGTTTTTCAAGTCTCCACATCCAAGACTTGAATTGCATTTGGCCATGTGGGAATCCAGTACCTTAACCACCATGTCATATAGTGGTCCCAATTATAACAACTTTTTAAGGCTGGATATTTATGAATAAGGAGAAAAAAAAATGACTTTCAGGAGCTGGCATTAGAAAGACACAGAAAAAAAAAATTAGGACTTTTGGAAGATACAAGAGATCCTAGGAAAGAAATGCCTTTTCTCATTAAGGGTCCAGAGAGGAGGGCAGATTCGGAGTTCTCTGGCCATTGCTGAGCAAAGGAACAACAACAACAAGGAAAACAGGACAAGAGGGGAAACGCAGAGTTTCAACCAGGAAACTCAAGCTAGTCCTCTCTGATCTAAGTAACACAAACATTTAAAAAGCTGAGATTAATTACCAGACACTAACCCGTAGTATGAGTGTAGAGGGAACCATGAGGGAGAAGCTGAATCTTATTATTACTTTTCTCAACTTTTTATTGTAATAATTTTCAAACATAGAAAAATTTCTTTAATTTAGAAAAGTAAAAAGGAAATAGAAAACATAATAAATGAAACCCACATTTCTAGCATCATGTAGATGCAATACTTTTTATCATAGTGCCTGATCTGTTTTTAATATATTTCCTATCTCCCCCTAAATTTACATATTGGTATTTGGAGAGCTTGTAACAGTGTTGAAAAGATGAAAACTTAATCCAATTATGACGTTGAAAGGTGGGACCACTGGGAAGTGATTTAGCATCAGGGTGGGACCCCCATGACTGGGTCCTGGTGGGTTTATAAGGAGAGGAAAAGAGACAGAGACGTGTTGTGTTCCGTGCCCAGATGCAGCCCCGCGACCTTGCTTCTCCAAACCATGAGTGCAATAAACCTCTACTCATAAATTGCCAAGAGCTGGTTATTTTCTCTTATCAGCAACACAATGGACCGCCACAGTCCCTTTCTGCTTCATTCCCTTCCCTTCCACTCTATGTGTTCATACAGGCATATATTCGTAGACGTCTACATGTTTATATACACATATATGCATACTAAAAAGGACTACAATCTTAGTGGATTAGAACACAGATCTGGAAAGTACAAAGTGCGTTGGTAGGGCTCATTTGGCCGAGACTCCCGGGGAGAATCTGTTTCCTTACCTTTTCCAGCTTGAGAGGCTACCTTCCTTCCTTGGCTCATGGCTCTGCGTCACTCAGACCTGCTCCATCTCTTTCTCTCACCCTCTTGCTTCCTCTCATAAGCATTCTTGCACTTACATAGAGCCCACCCAAATAATCTATGATACTTTTCCCTCTCAAAATCTTTAACTTAGTCATATCTAGAAAGCCCATTTTGCCAAGTAAAGTACCATATAGGTTTTTAGAATTATGATATATACTCCTTTGGGAAGCTGGTTTTCCCTATTATTATGAATTAAATCAGTTTACATATATTAACATAATGTGTTATGCTCTACATTATCTTACAGTATGTTTACTGCATGAATTATGTTTCATTTATCATATAATCTTTCCTTTTTTTTCATATAATCTTTCGCTATGCCATCTATTTCCTTTGCCCGTTTACAGTGGGAAGTGTCCATTAATTTGTCCAGTTGCTTGACAAATAGGCTGTTACTATATTTTAAAATATATGATAAATGAAACATAATTCAACTATAAGGCAACTTCCAAAATAATATCATTGACATTTTCTTTAGAGTACAGTTCTGTAAATTTTAACACATGCATCAATTTGTGCAATGACTAGGATATGTAAAAATCCCATCATCACCAAGTATTCCCATGTGACAACCTTTTATATTTAAACTCTCATCTTGCCCATAACCTCTGGCAATCAATTTTAACCCTTTGTTTTTGAAGATAAAATCATACTGTTGTGTTTTATATTTATATTTTTTAAATTCGTTTTTGAAATTGTAACTCTATTATGATACTTAAAGTCAGGAAGCTTTGTATTTTTTTGTTGTTGTTGTTGTTTTGGGTTTTTTTTCGGGGGGTCATTTATAAAATTCTTGTTTTCCTGTTTTTTCCTACTTAGGCTTTCACTGCTTATTTATTGGCTATAATGAAGTCCTCTTACATACATTTTATCCATGCACAAATAAATGAGCTTTATCTTTCTTCCTCCTTTTCTCATGTTTAAAGTAAAATTATTTTATTATCTGAGTGTGTTTAATGTCTGCACACTATTCTTTCATCCTTATTTTAATATTTGCTTTAACTTTAGATTTATTCATATATATTTAATTCTTATTGCCAGTACTTTGTCTAAGGTTTCTCTCATGACCATGCCATTCAGATGGAAGTTGCCTTATAGTTGAATTTTCAGGAATGGCTTGTGCTTTTGATTTTCTGTATGCTTAAAACTCTTTTCGTATAGCCTTGGCAATTAAAAGATAACTCAACTGGATATAAGTTCATCAACTTAGAGTTTTTTCCTTGATTTTCTTGAGAATGTTATCCTACAGCTGTTTTGTCTCGTGTATGGCTGTTGAGAAGTCTAATGGGAACTAAAAAAATAATTCCTTTTCTTTGTAAATGGCCTTTTTAGAGGCACATAAATATTTTTCTCTGATCTTTAAATATTGAGCCTTACTAGCATAGTTTTTATACTTGAGCATTGTGGGTCATTTTTCCTATAGATACCCAGTGGGCCCTTTAAATGTATATTAGATTCAATGAAATGACAGCGCCAATAGTAAAAGTATAACAATACTGAATATTGGCAACTTCATATAGTTCAACCTCAGATTTACTTTAGATATTAGGACCAGCCACAGTGGCACAGGTGGTAGAATACAGATCTACAATCCCATAAGCAGCATACCAAACCAAGCTGTTAGATCCCTAGTCAACTTGGAATATGTGGGACACATGTGCTCGAGATGCTGACTGTATGGAGGGTTGGAAGAGGGGTTCACAGCTTGATGAGACTCTGTAAATGGTGCCTCTCTCTTTCTCTCTGTCCTTCTCTTGCACACATATGTCAACAAGAGATAGAAAATAAGCAAATGTAACAAAACTCAATGAGATACAAGAAAAAATAAATAGCTAATTTCAGGAAATGAGAAAAATAATATTCTTACTTAAAGGATTAATTACATAAAGAGATAAACATACTAAAAAAGAGACAGAACTTCGGGAGATGAAGAATATAATACAGGAAATCAAGAATAGCCTTGAAAGGGGGCTCCCGCCTGGCTGCCCCCCCCCAACTGGGGGGGCGGGGCACGCGGCTGGGGGCACCAGCCCCCCAGCGCCGCCAAGCGCCTCTCCCTGCCTCTCCCTGCCTCTCTGGCGCGGGATGGCCCAGAGGCCGAAAACAAGGGTGAC
>NW_006160208.1:3868491-3899688 GCF_000334495.1 Tupaia belangeri chinensis | reverse complement strand
AAAAAAAAAAGAGAAGAGGATAGAGAAAGATAGCAAGTGAACAATAGAGGGGATGTTAGTGAGAAACAGATATGGTTTATTATCTGTTGAAGATGACGTGTATAGTATTCTCAACTGGACTGGTCTGGGAAGTATTTCATGATGGGTGAAGTCTTTTAACAAGCAAAATGAGAAATAGTGATTGACTGTTTTAAAAAATTATAATAATAATAATTATTGGGAAATGCATGGAAAAGACTTTGAATGATAAAGCGGGGAGATCGATGCCTCTGTATTGACTGACATGCATGGCATTCCCTTTTGAAAAAGCAATGGAAGTCAATGTAAAGTTATATGTAATCCAATGTAATATAAAGAAGATTATGATGATAATAAAAAAAATTAAGTTGAGAGGAAAAAAAAAAAAGAATAGCCTTGAAAGTATTAACTTCAGATTAGATCACACAAAAGAAAGACTCTTTGATCTTGAAGATCAAATCTCTAAATTAGTCCAAGCAACTGAAAAAAGTAGAAAAAAAACTTAAAATGAGGACATGTAGAAAATTTTAGATGTCATTAAGCAGCATAATATGCACATAACGTGTATTCCAGGAGGTGAAGAGACATGTAAAGACATAGAAACTCTATTGCATGAAATATTACCTAAAAATTTTATAAATCTAGAGAAACATACAGGCATCTAATTCCAAGAAGTATAAACACTGAAGAGATTCAACATAAGACCGTCTTTTCCAAGGTACATCATAACAAAATTGGTATAAATAAAAAAAGAGACAATATTCTAAAAATGGCAAGAGAGAAACCCCAAGTAACCTACAATATTTACCCCATTAAATAACATCAGCCCTCTCAATTGAAACAACACAGGCAAATTAAGAGTGGGAAGACATTTAAAACCTTGGAAGAAAAAAAATCAGCCAAGAATAGTATACTCAGCAAGATTATTCTTCAAATGGGAAGGAGAAGTAAAACCATTCCCAGATAAACAAAAACTGAAAGAATTCACCAACACAAGACTAGCTTTTCAGGAAATACATCAGGAAAATTAATGGGAGATAAATAGAAATAAGAGACCACAAAACAACTAAAAGATGATTAACAAAATGACAGGGATAAATGTGAATACATCAATAATCATCTTGAATTTAATGGATTGAATGCCCCAATTAAAAGCTTGGTTGAGTGGAAAAACAAAATTAAAAACAAAACAGAGACTCTGTACATGTTGCTTACAATAAACACACCTCATTGATCAGGACGTACAAAGATTAAAAGTAAGAGAATAGAAAAATATCATGCAAACAGAAAACAAGAGGCTGGAGTCATGATACTGATATCAAATAAAACAGACTTTAAGATAAAAGGTAAAAAGAGACAAAGAAGGGCACTATATAGTATAAAAAGGACTAATTTACCAAGCAACTAAAACAAATAAAATAATTATGTACCCTATTGATTTAAAGCTATAAAAGGAGTTTATGTTTTTGAATTATGAAAGCATTATCATAATTAAGGATAAAAATTGTCAAAAATTTCCACCACTTTTTAGTAGGTTTTTAAAAAGAATTATTTCATTTAATTTATTATTATCATTTTTAAATTTTCTATAGGGCATATGTGGTCACCAGATACAGACAGAGAGAGAGAAAGTGAAAAAGCAAGCCACTAGGTCCAGGACTTGAACCACAGTTGGTCATGTAGGAGTTTAGCGCTTTAACCACTATACCACCTGCTGTCCCTTTAGTATATTTTTAAAAACTATCTTTCCATATATACAGTTATGTGAGCAGCAAACTATCTAAAAGCAAACTTAATGAGTATTTATATTTATATTTATATTATTAGCATTTCAAAGAATTGTAAAAGCAACCATTCTCGGGACCAGCAGTTAACATAATGGCTATGTCACTGAACTCCCATGTAGCTGACTGCGGTTTGAGTCCCAGACCTGGTGGCTTAAACTCACACTGGGTGCGTGTGCGTGTGTGCCCAAGATCCCGAGAGGAGAACGGAGGAGAAGGGATTGTGGCGTGGCCATCCCCTCTGGGGGTGATTTCTCACTTTCTATCTCTCTGTCTCTCTCTGTCTTTCTGGCGAGCACATGCACCCTATAGCAAAAATCTCTCAAGTAAATACATAAATAAAAGAAAAATAGATTACATGAACAGAGGAAAGATAAAAACTATATGATCATATCTATTGATACAGAAAAAGCATTTGATTAAATACAACACCATTTCATGATTAAGACTCTCAGCAAAATAAGTAATGAGACATTTCTCAACATAATAAAAGCCATATATGACAAACCTAATGCTAATATACTGAAGGGGATAAAGCTGAAAGTTTTCCCACTAAAAACTGGAAGAGGGAACCAGCAGTTAGCGTAATGGCTATGTCGCTGGACTCCCACGTAGTCGACTGCGGTTCGCGCCCTGGACCTGGTGGCTTAAAACTCATGCCGGGCGCGTGTGCGTGCATGCTCAAGATCCCGAGAGGAGAATGGAGGAGCAGGGATTGCAGCGTGACCATCCCCCCTGCGGGGTGATTTCTCGCTTTCTGTCTCTCTCTGTCTGTCGGGCGAGCGCACATGCCCTATAGCGAAAATCTCTCCAAAAAAAAAAAAAACTGGAAGAAGACAAGGCTTCCCACTTTCTCTATTTCTTTTTAGCATAGTACTGGAAGTCCTAGCCAACTCATTTGGACAACAGTGTAAAATAAAAGGCATTCAAATAGGAAAAGAAGAAGCTGAATTGTGTCTATTCTCAGATGACATAATTATATATGTAACAACTCAAAAATACCCACAAAAATTTATAAACATGATAAATGAAGTCAGTAAAGTGGCAGCATGCAAAATCAATATAAAGATTTTCATAGTATTTTTATATATTAACAATGAACAAACTGAGGTAGAATTGACAAAAATCAATTCCATTTATAATAGATATACACACACACAAACACATGCATACGATACCTAGGAATGAAACTAACCAAAGAGGTGAAAGAATTCTACAAGTAAAACTAAAACCTGAAAAAAAATAATCGAGTATGATGAAAAGATATTTCATGCTCTTGAAGTAGAAGAATCAATATAATCAAAAAGCCTATTTAATTTACAAATTCAATACAATTTTGAGAACTTACTGTTGGCATTACTCACAGAAATTGAAATGAAAATCATAAACTTTATTCAGAATCATCAAGGGTACTGTATGTCAAAGAAATACTATGCAGGGAACCAGCAGTTAGCGTAATGGCTATATCATTGGACTCCCACATAGTCGACCGTGGTTCGCATCCCGGACCCGGTGGCTTAAAACTCACGCCGGGCATGTGTGCGTGCATGCCCAAGATCCCGAGAGGAGAATGGAGGAGAAGGGATTGCTGCGTGACCATCCCCCCTGGGGGGGTGATTTCTCGCTTTCTGTCTCTATGTCTCTTTCTGTCTGTCTGGCAAGCGCATGTGCCCTATAGTGAAAACCTCTCAAAAAAAAAAAAAAAAGAAAAAAAGAAAAAGAAAAAGAAATACTATGCAAAAGGAATAAATTAGGAGGCATCTCAACATCTAACCTCCAAAAATATTACGAAGTTGTGATAGTCAAAACAGCATGGTACTGGGACAAAAAACAGACACATAAACAAATAGATCAGAACAGAGAATCCAGAAATAAATCCCCAAACATATAGTCAGCTGACTTTCCCAAGGGGCACAAGACAATGCAGTGGAAAAAAGAAAGTTTTTCAGCAAGTGGTGCTGAAAGAACTGGATATCCACCTGCAAAACAATGAAATAAAGCCATTAAACTATCAACTATCACCATTAAAAAATCAGCTGAGAATTGATCAAAGATTTAAATGTAAAGTTTCCAATTATAAAACTATTTGTGGAAAAACACAGGAGAAACTCCTGAAGACATTGGTGTAGGTGAAGTTTTCTTAAATAAGACCCCTAAAACACAGACAGTAATCTCAAGTGGGACAACCTCAAACTTAAAAGCTTCTACACAGCAAAGGAAACAATAAAAAGAGGGAAGAGACAACCCACAGAATGGAAGAAAATATTTGCAAACTATGCTTCAGATAAGGGTTTGATAAGCAGAATATAGAGGTAACTCAAGCAGTTCACTTGCAAAAAAACAAAACAAAACAAAAAACAATAATCCAATTAAAAATCGACAAGTGAGATGAACAGACACCTCTCTAAGGAAGACATACTAATGGACAAAATATGCATGAACAATGCTCTACATCTCTGATCTAAAGTAAATGCAAATCAAAGCTACAGTGAAATACTGATTAACTCCAGTAGGAATGACAGTGATCAAAAAGATAAAGAATAATGAGTGCTGGTAAAGCTGTGGCACAAAGGAAACTCTCTTACACTGTTGTTGGGAATATAAATTGGTACAGCCATTGTGGAAAACAATATGGAGGTTCCTCAAGGATCTACAAACAAATTAACATATGACCCAGTAATCTGACTCATTGATATTTACCCAAAGAATAGAAATGCACTCAGTTGGAAGGACACTTGTCAATGTTTACACATGTTTATTGTAGCCTTATTCATAATCACAAAAACATGGAATCTACATAGGTGCCCAAAAACTGATAAATGGATTGAAAAACAGTGGCACATGTGCTGTATAAAATATTGTTTAGCCAGAATGAGCAATGAGCCACTATCATTTGACTCAAAGTGGATGAATACGGAAGATTTAATGCTAAGCAAAGTAAGCCAGACTTGGAAGACAACACTGAATATCTCTGATAAATATATACCTAATGTCTGCCCTCTATGGCAGAAAGTAGAAGATTCAAGAGTATGAAAGTAAAGAGAATAAGTGTAGATGACAGCCTGTCAGGGAGGAGAGTGGATGGTAGAGGGTGGGTAAGTGGAGCAAAGAAAAGAAACACATAACAGACACAAAAATTTAGTTTTTTGTTGAAATGATATTTGGGCTGGCTGGTGGCATGATGGTAAAAGGGCTGGATTCCACATGGCCAACCTCGTGGTTCAAGTCTTGGATCTGGTGGCTTGAAAAATGTGCTGAGCATGTATGCATATGTGCCCAAAATCCTGAGAGGAGAATGGTGGAGATGGGATTGTGGTGTGGCCATCTCCCCTGGGGAGTCATCTCTCAATTTTCTTCTCTCTCTCTCTGTCTGTCTCCCTCTGCAAGCACATTCATGCTATAGGAAAAGAAAAAGCTAAGACAAACAAAAAGATGGATATGGCAATATTCTTGATATGATTGCCATGTGCTACATGCAAACTTTGAAAAACCATATTGTGTGCTGTAGAGATGTGCAATGAGTGATTCAATAGAAATTAAAAAATCTAAAGTAAATTAATAAATAACAAACTTTCTCTGGAGTTCTAGGACCCAGTAAAATGCTTGTGACTACTTCTTGAGAAGTAAGCTACAACTCCCAAAACTATAATATACTATTTTCTTTTCCAGAATTTGCCAGAGGGTGCATGCACTTCCAGAGGAAGAGACAGATAGGGAAAGGAAGAAAAGACTTCCCAATGGGTCATAGTCATGCTGTAATTTCTTCTCCATTTCTCTATCTGGTCACAATTTGGGGCACATATGCACATGAGCCCAGGGTTTTTTTTTCAAGCAGCTGAGTTTGGAACTTAAATCATGCAGTGACCCACATTGAATCTGGGTCCTTTAAGCACCAGGCAACAGGGCTGGCCTAGACATGTTTTTTGTCACACACTCAGATTTCCTAGTTTACTCATTTCTTTTTACTTGAAAAAAAAATGGAGCTAAAAAGAAAATCTATAAAATTACTAGTGGAAAACATAGGCAAAACTCTTAAAGACATCTGAGTAGGCAAAGAGTTCTTAAGCAAGAGCCTTAAAGCCCAGGCAATAATCCCAAAATTTACAAATGGGATTTCATCAGAAATGCTTCTGCAAAGGAAATAACAATTAGAGTGAAGAGACAACCCTTAGGATGGGAGCAAATATTTGTAAACTATGGTTCAGATAAAGGATTGATAACCAGAATTTGTAGGAAACTAAACTAGCTCATCCATACACACACAAAAAAAAAGAATATCCCAGTTAAAAAATGGGTAAATGAGCTGAACAGACACCTCCTTAAGGAAGACATTATTAATGACTGAAATACATACAAAAAATGCTGAATGTCTCTAATCATAAGAGAAATAAAAACCACAAATGAGATAGCCCTTAACACTAGTCAGAATAGCAATGGTGAAAAAAAGTGAAAAAAATGACAAATGCTGGTAAGGGTGTGGTGGAAAGTTGACCTTTTCACACTGTTAGTGGGAACATAAATTAGCACAGCCACTGTGGGAAACAATATGGACTTTCCTCAAAAACTTATAGATTTACCAAAGAACCCAGTAATCTCACTCCTTGATATTTACCCAAAGGGTAGGAAAACATGCAGTCAGGAAGATGCTTGAACATCCATGTTTATTGCAGCACTATTCACAATTGCTAAGACATGTAATCAACCCAAATGCTCAAGAACTGATGAATGAATTGAAAAACTGTGATACATGTGCACCATGGAGTACTTTTCAATGTAAGAAATAATGAGACCCTGCCTTTTCACTCAAAGTGGATGAATGTAGAGGAAAAGAATCAAGGAGAAAAATAGAAAGGCAAGACATTAAAGCAACACAGAAATGGATGATCGCTGATGCTACTGTGTATATCTTAACTGGGTTGGTGTGAAGTGTATTTATGATTTATAAATTCACTTTACAAGCTGTAGTAATTTACAGTGATTGAATATATAACATAAATTAAAGTAATAAAAATAATAACAAAAGGGAGATTCAATGCCAAGTAAAGTAAGCTAGAACATGAAAGAAGTACATTGTATATCCCCACTGCACAGTAGACATGTGGTATATATTGAGTGGGGATATACAATGTTTTTAAAAATGGAAAGATTTGAAGATATAATAGTAGGGAGGACAGGTGTATGGAAGAGAAGAGGGTAGTGGAGGATGGGTGGGAGAGGCTCAGGGAGAAAACTTACCAGATACAAGATTGTGAAGTTCTCTGTTGAAAATGATGTTTATTATGGTACTAATATCCTTAATTTGATCGTCAGGTATTGCATACATGCCTTGAAAAGTACATTGTGTGTTATTGTGTGTTACAGAGATGTACAATAACTGAATGTAAATAACAACTCATAAAATAAAATTAAAAAAAAAAAACAATGAAAAGAAGACCAAAAAAAAGAAATTTCTGCTTACAGAACTGTCATTTCCCAATCCTGACTATTACTCCCCTTTGTGACACTTGTAAAGAATCCGTGCATCTGGGTTATGAGCGTGGAACTGAGTAACTCAGACCACGTTAAGAACGTTTCAGGGAAAAGACAACCATGGAGGGCTGGCTCAAGAAAACTCAAGAAAAGGGGCTTTCCATCAAGGATTTCACTTACCAAATTCAGGAACAAATGAATTAGATGGTACTAAGGTACAGGAATGCTATTTGAAACTTATTTTGGTATCAAGATTTTTAAACTGAATTATTTTAGATGCATATTCTCTATTTTGGATGAATCTGGGAAATAATTTAAGTTGCTAGGAAATGTTGCTCCTGAATGAAGTGAAAGAGGATGTTTCGAGGTTCAAAAGGACATAAAGTAGAATCAGTCTTTCCTGGGAATTCAGAAAAGGAAATTAGTGAATTGGTACTGTGGAACCAGAATATCAATATAGAGACATAATGATTCAGAGCAAAGGAAATAAAGTCAGGGAACCATTCAGAGGAGGAATTCTTGTATGTCTCTAGTTAGAATAAAATGTGAACTTTTGAATGGGCCAAAGGGAACTCTTGACCTAGGCTAAACTGTTAACACCATGAACACCCTGAATGACAGCTGTAAGTGCAACAAATGGACTTTTTCACTGGATGATATCTCTAAAAATCAATTCGTATAACCTGGTGCTAGCATGACTTGTCAGTATCAATCGTCTTGTTTGACAAGCTATTTGTGCACTTCCTGGAATTCCCTCTCTGCATTTTTTCTTCTCATTTCCTTGAAAAACCTGTACAATCTGAGCTCCATGGAAAATGCCTCCTGGCTGTTAGCTGGAACTGCATATCAAAATTTTGTATATGGTCTTGGGCTTTTAACCAATAATAATAATAACAAAAACTGCTATCAAATATGATTTTTAAAAATTGCAATTATTTACAACCTTGAATAAAATGCTTCCATTTGCTGTTACTTTGCTAGCTTCATTTCAGATCAATCGACAAGGCAAATTATAAACCCTGTTTTTTCATAAAAATGCAATTTCAGGGACCAGCAGTTGGTGTAATGGCTATGTCGGTGGACTCCTATGTAGTCAACCGCAGTTCAAGTCCCAGACCCGGTGGCTTAAACTCACACCGAGCTCATGTGTGTGCATGCCCAAGATCCCAAGAGGAGAATGGAGGTGAAGGGACTGCGACATGGCCATACCCCGGGGGGTGATTTCTCGCTTTTTTCCTCTCTGTCTCTGTCTTTCTGGCAAGCACACACACCCTATAGCATAAACCTCTCAAAAACATGAAAGAAAAAAAAGAAATGCAATTTCAGTCTCCTAAAAATTAAGTTCCAGTTACCTCTGTATAGCTCATGTGTATTTATTTAACTTTAAGGCATTGGTATCATTATGAGTATATCTTGTAACAGGGTTTATGTGAGGTTACCCAGGAATATTTATAGTAAAATAACAAAAATAGTTGTAATAACTTTTCCTCCACTCAAGAAAGCCTGTTGGGTTGTAAATGAGAGATAGCTTCGAGCCTGCTCTCATGTACCCCTGTACTTTAACTATTACCGTTCAAGTGGTGTGCAGCACACTGGGACCGTTATGATGGAGGGAGCCATACATCCAGTTGGTCCAGTGCGGTTATGTCTTATCCTTGTGTTCTAGCATAATTCTTAACAGAGCCCGTTGCATTCTCAGAAATATCTCAATTTTATTGAAATTGTATTGCATTATGACCCACCCATTAGGATTTCATAACAATACCTTTGAGAAGCATTGAGTTAGATAAACTACAAATTAATACTGTCACCTTATACGGATATGAATAATATTAAGTTAAAATGGGGCTGGCCCTGCAGTGTAGTAAGGTGCTGTGCAGACAAAGTCAGGTCTCATACAGACTGACCGTTGTTGGAATCCTGGCTTTGGTGGCTTGAAAAACTCACCAAGCACATGTGCATGTGTGCCACAAGTCTTGACAGAGAAATGAAGGAAAGATAATGCAGCATGGCCATGCTTTGTTGGGGGTGCTTACTCTCTCTCTCTCTGTCTCTGGCAAGTGCATGCACCTACTAACAAGTAAAAGAAAAGTTAAAGTGTATTTTATAACACCGTTACATTTATATTATTCTGTATGAGACATATACGTATCTTCAAAAACTTCATAGAAAATGCATATTATGAAAAGCTGTGCATGGATATCGAATTTTTTGCACCATTTTAATTCCTTTTTTCTATGAAATTTTGAAGTCCTCTCATATATATATATATATATATATATATATATAAATATATATATATATATAATATTGGCATTTTTTATATATAATTATAAACAATAGATTATATACAACAAGACGTGTCTAAATTTGGACCCCTGACGATGGAGCACTTCTCTCAAGACCACTCAAAGGAAAGTGTCTTAGGAGCAAGGTAAGAGGTATGTTATGAAAATACAGCCTGAAACAAGTTAGGATCTAGGGGAAAAATTAAGGACATGTATGAATGGAAATACTGATTAGTATACAAAATAGAATAGGAAACTAAAAAGGGCTAGACCAAAAAAGACAGAAAGAAGGAAAAGGGTCAAATGAGAGAAAAGTCAGAGAAAATGCAACAAAAGAAGTCTTATGGTCTCGGATCGTGACTTGAATAAATCTCGAACTATGAATGCCTTCCCCAGGTTTCTCCTTTGGTAGTCTGTAAAGGCACAATCTGGCTAGTTGGTTGACTTGGCTGTCAGTGAATCTACTAACAATGGAGTAATTAGAAATGCCCATTATTTTAACTCCCAGAGGCAGTGGATTCTTACGTGAAAGAGTTCAGGATTAATTACAAAAATCCAGTCAAGTTCAGGATATATTTGATCTGTACTTTAAACTAAGCCAGGACAAATTGATGGATAAATGGAGGGAAAGACTTGCAGAGCTAGGTTTCTATAAACACAGTTTGGGGCTTCACTGAAAAGGGGTGGGGAGTCTCATGGTACCTACATAAGTAAAAAGACAGTTAATATCCTTGAAATGTGGTTTATAATGATATACTCTTGACCTCTCCAAAAAATCTGTTCATATATCATACTAGATGTTTTTGTCTATGATAGTTTCAAAGAAGCAATCTCAAATTCTGAGCATTTTTATGGGTCTTTTCAACCCATCTTTCTGAAGTTAAGGATCTTTTATTTCCTGATCAACCTAAAAGTCTTGCTTTCTTAATGCACCCATGCAAAGAAACAATGACAGGGTAGTTCATACAGGGTCATGCCCTAAAAGCAATGAATCTCTGTATGAGGCAAAAAAATCTCGTAAGCAAAAAAGCTCCCTGTGGCATGTACAATGGAGATATGGGATACATTTATAGGAAGGATAGCATTTCTTGGACTGTGACCTGGGTTTGTGAATGGCTTCATTAGAGAGTACTAGCAACACTATTAAATATAAAACACCAAGCTCAGTACTTACAGCAGGTAACCTGGACTAGAGCCAGGCTCCCCACTGAGGCTGTGATGAGCTTGCAGGAGCTGATTGAATGAAGGATCAATGCCTTGCAGGTTACTAGGCAGCATAATGAACAGAAGTGGGACATCTGCTAGCAAAAATCAGCAGAAAAAAGGAGGCTGCTGAGAATGAGCAGCCGACAGTAAGGCACAGCTATGGAAAATTCAGAAACCAGACTCCAAGACTCTGATCCTGGAAGGCCCAGGCTTCTTTGAAAAATGTAGCCCAAGGGCTAGTAGGTGGCATGGAGGTTAAGGCAGCTGGATCCCACATGGCCAACCCTGCAGTTCAAGCCCCAAACCCAGTGGCTTGAGAATCACTCCAGGCACGTATGCATGCCTGCTCAAGATCCCAAGAGGAGAATGGAGGAAAAAGGATTGTGGCATGGCTATCCCCTGTGAAGGGTGATTTCTCATTTCCTCCCTCTCTCTGTCTCTCTTCAGTTTTTGCCCAATAGCAAAAACTTAAAAAAAAAAAAAAAAGTGAAGCTCTATTAACTTCTAATCCTCTGCCTCTGAGGAAATCTGTTACTGTGGACTTGTGATATTCCAGGAATCACACGAGCCCTTAAAATGCTATGAAAACCAAAATCAACATCGTCTCTGACTTGAAGCTTAGAATCTGTGAGATGAGACGAAAGTTAACTATCGTTGCACACACGTGTGTAATATTGAAACGTGTGAAGTGGTACAGAGAAGTGCCACATGATGCAAGAAAGCACGCACTCAGGAATTCTACCTAATTTGAAAGATCAGGAAAGCTTTCTCAAGGAAGTGACAACTGAATTACTGCTAGAAGAAAGGATGGGTCTCTGGTAAAGGCCTAGTTGGGGGATGTAGCTCAGGTGTTTCCAGGCAGCACACAATGTGCACCGATTCTGGAGAACACACTTGGTCCAGCAGAGAAAGGCATGAGTTTACTTACTAGGGAAGCTCCATGTTCCACTCACAGTGGGTGAATGGTCAGTGCTGTCAGCAAATTCAGGCTCAGGTTTTATATGCCAAGAAGAAAGCCTGCATAAATCAACTAAAGACATCATTGTTAAAGGATTTCAGTACCAGGGACTAGCAGTTGGCATAATGGCTATGTCACAGGACTCCCATGTAGTTGACCACGGTTCGAGCCCAGACCTGGTGGCTTCAACTCATGCCGGGCACGTGTGCGTGCGTGCTCAAGATCCTGGGAGGAGAATGGAGGAGAAGGGATTGTGGTGAGGTCAATCCCCTGGGGGGCGATTTCTCACTTTCTGTCTCTCCATCTCTGACTTTCTGGCAAGGGCATGAACCCTATGGCAAAAAACTCTCAAAAAAAAAAAAAAAGAAAAAGGCATTTCAATACCAGATCAGCTTAACAATTACTAGCAGGGTATGTCTTGGTTAGTGTCTGGGGGTTATTGCCTCTAGTCTTTGCTGTTCACAGTGGGAGAGGTGTGAGGTGTATTTCCGGAACAGCCCAGGCCACAGCCAGTTCCATGAGATGAGGGAATGGTGACCAGGGCTCACACAGTCCAGCTGCGCCAGCAGCCGAATTTCAGAGGGATAGGGTACAAAGAGAGGGGAGCAGAGTTCAGTGTATGAGTTTTCCCTCCCGAGGGAACCCAGAGAAGGTGGTGGGTGCTACAGAATACACAGCAAAGTGCAAGCAGTTGTGATGTGAGAGGAGACTGGAGAGGTAGCCAGAGACCAGATGCTGTCAGGCTGCAGAGGCTATGGGAAGGACCTGGGTCTTTAACCTCTGAGCACCAAGGAGCATTTAAGGTGTCTTAAGCAAAGTAATTACTTAGGCTTTAGTCTGAGGGGAAAAAAAAAAAAAAAAACAAAACAACCAACAACCTAAAGGCTTCACTTGTACAAACACTCAGTGTGGCAAGCATGTCCGATTTTAAGAATGGCGTCCCCTAGGATCATGCCGTTGAAGAACCTTACATGATAACTCTAGCACTATGGTGAAGATGTGGGGAAATGTTTCAGGCCAGAACAAAACTTGTGAGTAATAGTGTGTTTTCACCCACCCAGAAGGGATTACCTTTTGGCAGGCTTCTTGTACCAGAATCCTTCCCTGGTCCTCTAGGCTGAAGACACAAGCTGAGCCACACCCTCAACTGAGTGCAAGACTAATTACCCACATTACTTACAGGAGCTCCTGGTATGAAAAGTCAACATGGCCGCCTTTAGTAGAGTATGTGTTTGCTGTTCCTGTAATGGGGGAGCGGTAGCATCTGACATCTGAATAGCATCTGAAGTTTATTTTATCTTTTATATTTTATTTTATCTTTTTATTTTGGGCTGTCTATTGTGAGAGCTCATTTTGAATGTCAACCTAACTGGATGAAAGAATACCTAGACACCCAGAAAAGCATTCTTGTGGGGTTGTCTCTGTGGACTAGCGTGTGAGTCTGAGCGGACGAGGTGGGAAGATCAACCCACAGTGTGGGCAGGTGCCATCTGATCAGCCAGGGCAGAAAGAAGAAATAGGAAGTGGACTGGGGTTCTTTTTTGAGAGCAGGTTAGACAGAACTTAAGGCTTGTCAGCCTTTGGATGCTAGGACTTACTCCGATGTCCACCCCTCACACGGTTCTTGGGCTTTGGGGCCTCGACTGACAGTTACATCATTAGCTTTCTTGCTTCTCTGGCCTTCGGACTTGGATTGAGCTCCGCCATCAGCATCCCACGACTATTCTCCAGATTGCAGGCAGTCTGTTGTGGAGGTTTCAGCCTCCGTAATCACACAAGGCAGTTCTCCTAGTCAATCCCCTCTCATATCTACGTATGTACGAACCTAGTGGTTCTCTCTAAAGAACTCTTAACAGACCCACGATTAAAGCCTTAATGTTTATTTCCATATCAAGAATTGTTTCTAAAGCTTCCTTTATCTGGCAGCTGCCAAA
This sequence comes from Tupaia belangeri chinensis, assembly GCF_000334495.1. Taxonomy (NCBI): domain Eukaryota; kingdom Metazoa; phylum Chordata; class Mammalia; order Scandentia; family Tupaiidae; genus Tupaia; species Tupaia belangeri. The sequence continues at coordinate 3,886,031 of NW_006160208.1, read as the reverse complement.
TTATGCCTCCTCAGCTGGGAGAAATTGTATTCTTCATTGAGGTCTTTTAGAAGAATTAATGGTTTTATATAAGATGTTTGGGCAGCCTGAAGAACCAGAGCACACTCTGGTAGAATTTGTACAGTAAAGTGTCATCTAACTCACTTCTGTGTCACGTTTATTTCTGGAGTTCACCGATTTCTAATTAATAATGGCTGTGACAATTAACCAGTTTGCTTTGTCTGTCCCCCTTCCATAGTCCTCTATATGTAGTGAACATACACCTAAACACATTTGTTATTTTCACTCTGGACATTCACATAAGGAGTACTTATTCAACTGTCCACCCATTTACATACGAGGGACCGTGCACTGGGAATTGCACAAAGCTGGTTCTAGCCCCTAAGATCTAAAACAGCTAAATATATCAACTATGGAGATTAAAAACTAAATGTTGGATAGATGTGATTTATTTACATTATAGATATAAGTTAGGTTTGATTATTAAGGTTATGGCAAAGATAATACTATGTTTTCCAAATCCATTTTACTTCCCTCCTGGGTCCCCTGAAGGATGACATTTTGCAGGCTTCCTTGTGGCTATGTGGGAACTCCATACCCAGTTTCTAGTCAATAGCACGAGGACAGAAATGACGTGTGTTAATCTCAGACATAGCCACGAACACCCTTAGGCGAGTTCTCATTCTTTTTTTTCCGCCCTTTACACAGCAAACCCGAAGGCCATGTTTAGAGATGGGGGACATCCAAAAATGGGAGGGGCCTAGACTCTTGAGTGATCACTTAGAAGAAAGATGCATCGGATTGCTGTCATCCAAGAATATCTACATTGGATTTTATATGAATGAGAGGTCAATCTTTGTTGAGGTTGTCACGGAAGATAGCTTATCCTGACTAATATAAGGTGTTGCCATTATTAGAGTAGATCTAAACCTCATTAAAAGAAAACTGCCACAGCATAAGGTGGTTGTAGGAGTACTGCTTTGATTTCGGAATATTGTTTATCTGTTCCTAAATATTCAATATGTGAAGTTTTGTAAAAGGAATTGTATACTAAAAAAAAAAAAAAAAAAGACGTTTATATGGTCAGTGATGTTTGGCTAGTTTCAACACGATGCCATATAACATAGACTGTCAGTTGTGTATCTTCTGCTAAAATGGCACCTGAATGACTCCAAGGCTATAAATATGGATAACTAGGACCATAATATTGGGTCGCCAGCAAAGTCATCATGCATTTTTGCATAGAAAAACAGGAAAATACACAATGACTTTCCCAATGACCTAATAGATCCTAATTAGAGGCATGGAGAGTTAGTCATAAAAGAAAGACTATGATTTCTATCTCAAAGACATATGTAGAACTTTCTTTTTTAAAATAATGCTGGATGATATTAACAATATCTAATATTATACTAGCATTTAAATATAGTTGTGGGATGGCCACATGGTGTAGTGGTTAAGGCAGCTGACTCCCACATAGCCAACACTCAGTTTGAGTCCCAGACCTGACATGTGTGTGCCCCAAATCCTGAGTTAAGAATGAAGAACAGTGACATGATGTAGCCATCCCCTCTAGCAGGTGCTTTTTCAGATTCTCTTTACTTCTCTCGGTTTCTGGTGAGTACACAGGCCCTAGAAATTTAAAAAAAAAATACATATATATAGTTGCTGCATTTTCCCTATAGAATAACAAAAATGGATAAGAACTTGGAGACATACTTTTATTTCTCATTTAATTGTGCTTCTTATATTCATGCCAATAAGCCAGTATATAACGGGATAAAACATAGGTTTGTGTTACTGAATTGGATGCTATGCTGGTATACATTAATCGAATTCTGTGAATATATGATAAGAAGTATGACAGTAATTTTTTTTTGAGAGGTTTTTGCTATAGGGTGCGCATGCTCGCCAGAAAGACAGAGAGAGACAGAGAGACAGAAAGTGGGAAATCACCCCCCCGCGGGGATGACCACGCCGCAATTCCTTCTCCTCCATTCTCCTCTTGGGATCTTGGGCACGTATGCCCACACGCCTGGCATGAGTTTAAGCTACTGGGTCCGGGACTCGAACTGCAGTCAACTACATGGGAGTCCAGCAACATAGCCATTATGCCAACTGCTGGTCCCCAAGAATAATATGTTTTATATCAGTTACCTAAATATTTTAGGAGTAGAAAAGCTTGATGAAATGTTTTTCTTTCTTTGCATATCCTAACATATAAAATGCTTATGTATGAGGCACGTCAGTATCTAAGCCAACCTCAGGAAGGAGACAGAAGCCAGGTAGTTAAGTGGGGCAGGAATACAGACATGTTTTTGTCAGCTAATAGTCAAAAACAAATGAGCATCAGCATCATCTTCTTGATTTAATTCACAGCAGCAATATAGCAATGGCCTGGGGGCTGAGAAGGAGGAATAGGCAATAGTGTTGCTGAGAAGGATATAAAGGAAGAGCATCTGACCTCTCAGAGGCAAAGTCTTAAGACAACTAAACAGAAATCTGGACAAGGTTCAAGTCCTGGTTGGCAGGAGGGGTACTGAAATCTTAGACAAAGAAACTAAAGCATTTATTATTGATTAAAATGGCCCAGATGGTACTCCCATTATTAACGAAAAACATAAACATAATAATAGTTATCTATTGGATATTTACTGTACACCGATTTTTTATATGTAAATACATTCGTTTGAGTTCAATCCCATGAGTATTTACTAGAGTCTCCGTTTTCAGAGACGAGAAAAACAAAGTGTTGAGTGATTCAGTAGCTTGAGCAAAGTCACACAGTGAGTAATAGGCAGAGATGGAGTTTCAATGCACACCTTCTGATGTCCGACGCCCTGTTCTTGGTTGCTACCCAATGCTACTAGGGGTAAGTTCTCTGACATACTCTGTCCTGGTTTGGCTTTGATAAAGAACTAGATGACGTGATTTAGCTACTGGAGAGCATTGAAGACTTTAAGAAGCTGTGGAACATGGCCTCTTTCTTTCATACCATCTAACACAGTGGCTTACATTCAGTAGGTAAACATTCGTTGTTTATTTTTTGATTGACTTTTAAATGCAAGTTGGGAAGATTAAGGAAAGAAACAACAGCCAAACAACCACAAAGCCCTCCTCCCTATTACCTCAGGAGGGAGATTTACGTTGCCTGTGAAAAATGAATTTTCTTCCTCAGAGAGGCAGGATGTGACATACATCTTCTCATAAATCATGAATGTTCTGGATCCACCTGCGCTCTCCATCTGTACAGTTTTGAACAGTTGGCCAATTATGTCAATTGATCCAATTTAATAAATTTATGTGTAGCTTAAGTTAGATACACATGAGCTAGCCAAATAAATTACTTCAGCTTGTCTTTTTAGGTATTATCTATTTCCATGTGTGCCTGACACATAATTAGCACTCTATGAAAGTTGGCTACTCTTACGTAGTATTATTATTACTCTGTAGAAAGGAATCGATACTGCAGCTGCTGAGGTTTAGATTGAGGACCCTCTATTAAAATACTTCTGTATTCCTAGTGGCCATTAACCAGGACATCATTAGAGACTTTGGGAAAGATTAGCTAATGAGTGGCTCAATTCATTAATGAGACAACTCAGCTGTGCTTTTTCTTCCCTTAATGGCAGACCTTCTTACTCTCGAAGGCACTATTTAAACTATTAAAATAACTAATGAGATCATTACCATTGTCAGAAGAGTCCCAGCCTGAGCAGTTATCCTTACTAGTGAATGTAAATTATTTGTTCCAGTAGAACTTCTTACATGCTCCATAAAATCAAAAGGGAGCCAGATAATAGCAAAGCAGAAAACCAACTTCAGAACATCTGGGTCCAAACAAGAATGTCATTATATTAACCCAAGATCAAAAAATTTTAGTCAGATTTACAATTAAAGCCACTCTTGGGCCAACTAGTGGCCTGGTGGTTAAATGAGTTAGATTCCACATAGCTGACTGCTTGGACCAACTGGTTTTTTCCCCATGGTTTGAGAAACATTCCAGGCACGTGCAAGTGTGCAAAGTCCTGAAAGGAGGCAGAGGTGAGAAAGAGGGGATTAGAGAAGGACCAAACCCCATGGGGGAGGGGGTGCTTGCTTTCTCATTATCTCCTCGCCCTTCCCCCGCCTCTGGCAAGCAAGCACACTAACCTTCTGGAAAAAGCCATTTCTTTGTGTGAAGATACCTTAAGGTTGGATTTTCTTATGACTTTTAAGTTATATAGCAACCTTAATTGTCTGTTAAACTTACATGAAATATATTTCATATCCAGCGTAGACTATGGGCTATTACTGATGATTAGTAAAATATGTAAGATAACGTATTCGAACATGCAGGATCCATATCTAGAAGTTTCTAACTCAGGTGTATCTTCCTGAGTCCCCTTTCCTGCCAGGAAAGGTGAGAACTGCATGATCTCATTGTTTCTGAACCTGCTAAGCTAATTCAGACCAGAGTTAAAGGGCTTGAATAGAAGCTGAGGTTAATAAGTTCACTGTGTTCAAATGGTTCTCCAGAATTGATGGGTATCAAAAGCCTAGAAATGGGACCAGGAGATGGCGTAATGGCTACGTCGCTGGACTCCCAAGTAGTTGACCGCAGTTCAAGTCCCAGACCTGGCGGCTTAAACTCATGCCGGGCGCATGTGCCTGCAAGCCCAAGATCCTGAGAGGAGAATGGAGGAGAAGGGATTATGGCATGGCCATCCTCCCTGGGGGGTGATTTCTCGCTTTCTGTCTCTCTGTCTCTGTCTTTCTGGTGAGCACATGTGCCCTGCAGCAAAAATCTCTCTCAAAAACAAAAAATAAGTCATGACCGACTTTGTCATGTTTCGTCTTTATGCTGCCCGAATGCTGAGTCTGCAGCCCAGAACGCAGGATGCAGCCTGCACTCCTGGAACTGCCATGCACTCCTTGGCCTGCATTTCAGACTTCAGGATCAAAGTCACAGGCCTTCAAAATGGCAGCCAGGAATTAAACACATTGTCGCTCTCCTAGCCCCATGGATCTGTTCTCTGTCGTGAAATCTGGGTTCTCCAAAAAAAAAAAAAAAAAGCCTAGGAATAAAATGCCAGAAGCACAAAGTAAGCATAAGGGGTTGAAAAACTCAAAACTCACAGAAGATAGGCCTGGGCAGATGCTGTCGTTCTCCTCCGGTTTAGTCCTCAGTTCATAGGAAGGCTGCTGTTAGGGCTGAATGTTTGTGTGTAGGTGCCCCACCCTCACCTCCAGATCTGCTCTCTAATCCCCATTGTGATGGCCTTTGGAGGTGGGTCTTTGAAAGTATATAGGTCATAAGGGTGAAGCCTTCACCAATGGAATTAGTGCCTTTATAAGAAGAGGCCAAAGAGCTGGCTCCTTCCTTTTGTACAATATGAGGATTCAACATGAAGCGGGCTGTCTGCTACTGGGACAAGGGCCCTCACCAGCACTTGACCACAGTGACACCTGATCTCAGACTTGCAGTTTCCAGAACTCAGAAATAAATTTTTGTTGTTTAAGCTACTCGGTCTATGGTATTTTTATTATGACAGCCCGAGCGAACTAAGCTGCTTCTATTTAAAGGGCCATGAGCAGCTCTGGTCCTAGCTAAATAAGCTCAGGTAAGTCTCTGCACCTTCATAGCTTTTTATGTCTTTGCCCAGGGATGGATCAATGACCTGAACTTTCTATTCTAATAAGAAAAAGCAAACTTATAAGCAATGTTCACAGAACTGGCACTCTAGCTCTCTCCGTATGTCTTTTATTTTAAAGAACTATTTAATTTAATTGATTTATTATTATTATTATTTAATTTGCTATAGGGCGCATGCACTCACCAGAGAGAGAGCAAGAAAGCAAGCGCCAGGTCCAGGATTTGAACCATGGTCAGCCCTGTGGGAGTCGAGCACCTTCACCATGTCACCTGCTGGCCCCCTCTCCTTATACTAACATAGCTTAGGCTTTCTCCTAGATCTCTATAGTCTCACTCACTCTTCTGGAGATTTCTAACTGTGCTATCGATATTAGTTTGCAGGCTAGCCCCTTACTCGAGTAGCTGCTCATGCTGTGCTACGTGCTGTCCTGTTCTCCTGGAAGTTTTGATACTCAGTGCTCATTTCAGCAAACACATACTTAATAAAATACATGACCTCCTATTCTCTTAATATTAAATCATAGAAATTCATATGAGTGTGATTATGTTATAGCTTAAACTATTCAATATTGCCTAAGCTCAATATTTTTTCATGGGCGTGTGTGTGTGTTCTCATTTTTAAATCTGTGCCTTTTTCAAGCGACGTTATGTCCATATGCTATTAATTAATTCATATGTAATTCACCAAATACTGACATAATTTTAAATACAGGACATTAGAAATGAACTTTCTTTCAAATTCCAGAAGTGACAGATTATTTTTCAGTATGTGTCTTAATACAGTGGCATATAATGCCAAGTTAATTATCACTTACTGCTGTGCAATGCAATCATTTTCATTCTTATTCCCAGAAAACCAGTGTCAAAATAACAGAAGAACCCACTTGAGGAAATGGAGTATATTTAATTCATTTGAGTACTTCATATACCTTCCTGTTCCAGAAGGATTTAAGGCAACTTACAAATATTAAAGAAAAACTTGTGGGATAAGCATATAAAGATAAAAATTGATTGTGTTTCTTGATTATAGCAAATAAAGCAAATGGTACATTTTAAAGGTTTTGACTGAAGAATGACTCTTCTCCAGAAAAATACTGATTTAAAAAGAGAGCAGGTAGTTGTTAGGAGATTGGGGCAATATTTTTTCAAAATGACCAACAAACCAACAGTCGGGAGTAAAGGTTCTCGACACACTTCAATGTGATGGTACAATCTGAACTGGTCCGTTTCTGTCTGGGTCTATGGTTATCGTACTCTGCTGTCAGAGACTTCTAGCGGTGAAAATAGAGATGACCTTTTCAGGAATGGTGACTCCTGCCACAGAGCCTTAGGTAGGCTTAGCATGAATATAGCATGAATATTGCTGGTAGTGGGGCCAGCTAATGATGTAATGGTTACGTCGCTGGACTCCTTCGTAGTCAACCACGGTTTGAGTCTCAGACCTGGTGGCTTAAAACTCATGCCAGGTACATGTGTGTGCGTGTCCAAAATCCCAAGAGGAGAATGAAGGAAAAGGGATTGCAGCAGGACCATCCCCTGGGGGAGGTGATTTCTTGCTTTCTCTCTGTCTCTCTCTGTCTCACCAGTGAGTGCACATACCCTATAGCAAAAATCTCTTAAAAGGAAAAAATAGCTGCTGCCAGCTTCCTCTGTCCCAGTAAAAAACCTGAGGGCAGTGAAGACATCTTTTCTGAAATATCTGAGACTAATAAGGACATGCAGACTTTTAAGTTGTCACCAGGCTGGCTCCTGGAAACATCCACCTTATTTTTTTTTCACATGGATTATGTTGCTCAGCATTTTCTCTTCCTCTCTAGTCTCCCTTTCTTACATTCCTCTAAATTCAGCCCACATGACTTCTCCTCGCTCATGAGCAGCCCATTTTTGTATCTACTCTCCACCCTCAACTCCATGAACCACCAAAGAAAAGGTTTAAAATATGGAGCTCCATGGTTATGACAGATTGAGCTCGAAATAGCATACAATGCATCTGTTTGTTTTCTCTCCCCAAAACACAGAAACCCTATCAAAATGTCAGTAAAAATAGTTGTTTTAAAGACATGGAGTCAGGAGGGTGGAGAGAGCAAGAGAAGCGACAATAACAATATACTCTGGTCGGTGAAAAGCAGACGTAGGTAAGTAGGAATCTCTCTGTAGAGGAAACTTGAGAAGTCAGCATTCTAAATCAGCAGGAGGAAAGCTAAAAATGAATCTGGCTTAAGCCTCAGAATTTTCAAGAGACTCAGAAATGGGTAACACCAGGTGTCTCTGAAGTGGGAGTAAGGAAGTAAAGGAAAGCAAACTAATATATAAAAGATATATTTTTAAAGCTCTTCAGCTAGAAACTTAGACTGTTTCCTCATTTGACATGACCCAACATCTTCCCTGCTCCACTGCTGTAAAAGGGGGAGATTTATACTGTAGCAAAGGTAAAATAGCGTGTCTTCATTTGAAGCCCAAAAGGCACAGTAGAGGCCTAAGTATTGATTCAATAACTGAAGGGTTAAGGGAAGGATTTTACACACACACACACACACACACACACACACACACACACACATAGAATGCTAAAGCCCCCTCCAGGCTCCTTTCCCTAGTCAGTGTCCACACAATAGGTAGGAGATGTAAGAGATCTTCTCTAGGGAATATGACTAGCACACAAGGAAAAAAAAATTCTGATTATTTCCAACATCAGGATTTCCACCCAAATGTTTCTAACTGTCCCATCACATGATCTCACTGATTAAAAACTCCCAAGCATATTTTTGATCTCTCATTTACATATGATCAGACAAGCCATGACTATTGACATCTGAAGAAGGAAACAGGAAAGATAAATACTGAAACAAAGTAAGTACACAGATAAAAAGCAACTTGGATAAAACAGAAATGAGGCATAAAAATTTCAAATATACTACTATTAATATATTTGAAATGATAGGAAAAGATGTTGCATTCATGAACTAAGAGCAGAATGCACTAAAAAGAGGACAACCCAGAAAATTAGAAACAACTCTTAGAATTTAGGAAAATTATGACATGAATGAAAATTCAACAGTTTTGAAAACTAAAACTAAAGTTTTTCACACAATAGGTAGAAAGAATAATAAATGAGAAATAGAAGTAAGATAAAAATTAAAGGATAGGGACCAGCAGTTGGTGTAGTGGCTGTCACTGGACTCCCATGTGGTTGACTGCAATTTGAGTCCCAGATCTGGTGGCTTAAATTCAGGCTGGTGCGTGTGCATGTGCGTGCATGCCCAAGATCCCAAGAGGAGAATGGAGGAGGAGGGATTGTGATGTGGCCATCCCCCCTGGGGAGGGTGATTTCTCGCTTTCTGTCTGTCTGTCTGTCTCTCTCTCTCTGTCTTTCTTGCAAGGACATGTGCCCTATTGCAAAAACTTCTCAAAGAAAAAATCATAGTCCAGAAGATACGTCATCTGACTAATATGATTTCTAGGAAGAGAATAGAGAAATTATAATTGCAATAATATTTTTTAAACATTTAAAAGGCAAATAACATGAATTTGCAGAGTCAAGGGACCCAACAATTGCCCTGACAAATGAATAAACAGATCCACACCAAGACATAGACCTAAGAAACTGCAGAACCCTAAGGACATTTAGATCAGGTGAGTTTCTAGAGAGAAAATATGGGTTTCATCAAGAATTAGAATGGCTCTGATATCTCAACTGTGACATTACTGCTCTGATATAATGAAACAATACATTAAAAATTCTGTAGAAAAATTATTTCAAATGTAAAATTTTATACTCAAATATTAATCATGTATTGAAGATTAAACATGCAAGATATGACTAAAAATGTTGCAAGGAGACTGAAAATACTGTTGGAAGTTTGGGTATTAAATCAGGATAAGTAAATGGAAAAATAAACAAAGAAAAAAATACAAAAATAAATTCCAGGAAAAAAAATAAAAAAGCTTCTATAACTTACTCATTTGTAATATTAGTTACATAAATTCCATTAAGTAAATACTGACTATTAATTTAACAAAAGTTACAAAATAGCTAAAGATCTATTGGCTAAACAAAGACATGGAAAGTATACATATAGATGAAAGTGGTGTCAAAAATGCCAACTCCTTATTTCCTACAATGAGAAATTATTATATAATTTCTAAAATTGAAAAAAAAATAGCTAGTTGAATAACTTACTTAGAAATAGAAATGCAAGTTGAAAGCTAGAATTCTAAGAAAAGAGAAATGGCAGCCGGGGTATATGAAACATGGAAAACAAAGGTATACATTATTTTTTAATTGATTTAACAAAACTTAAAGAACATATAAGCCTATAAAGTTATCTATATTTTTATCACTTGTCTATCTGCACCTCCTACTGTTTCCGGAGATTTTAATCTACAGACAGATCTAGGGTGGAGAAGCATTTTAACTGTTATATTTCTGAAGAGGACATCAAATAGACCGTTAGAACACAAGAGAGAGAGCAAAGATATAGTTATGAATTTTAGAGTCATCACTGGCTCAGTGGCACAGTGTAACATGCTCCTCAAGGGATGCTGGATCCACATGGAAGATTATGAATTTGGCCCCCTGGCCAACCTGTACACAACAGGTGTAGAAGCCTGCCCATCACCTTAGCTGGCTGAGAAGACAGGAGGGGGAGAAGGACTCATGGCATGAGATCCAGCTGGTGGGTACATAATCAGAAGGAGTGAGACCAGAATAAAGAGGGGCTCCATCACAGCAGGGTGGTGCCAAAGAAGGCCCGTAGGGTTGTGGGACTTTCATTTCCACCAGCCAGTAATAAGAGTGTTATCCACATCTCGCCATCCCTACTCCCAGTAGAGACTATGCAAGGAAATTGACATCCACACATGCTCAGCAGTACCACGATGACAGAGATGTTAAAATTGTATGAATGTAAATAAATAAATTTAAATTAAAAATTGAAAAAAACAAACAACACAGTTTGTAAAAGCTAAGTTATGTAAATAAATTCAGTTATAAGAAACAAAAAAATTAAAAAAATTGTATGACAAAGATTTTAAAACAATATGATAAAAAATGCTTCAACAAGTAATTCAAGTAATTGCAAATACACTTTTTTCTTTAAGGTTTTGCCATAGGCTGCATGTACTCTCAAAGGAGACAGAGAGAGAGAATGAGAGAGGAGGTGAGAGATCACGTAATTCAAGTAATTGCAAATACACTTTTTTCTTTAAGGTTTTGCCATAGGCTACATGTACCCTCAAAGGAGACAGAGAGAATGAGAGAGGAGGTGAGAGATCACTCCCCAGGGGAGATGGCCATGCCACAATCCCTTCTCCTTCACTCTCTTCCTGGGATTCTGGGCATGCACATGCAACTGGTGTGATTTTTAAGTTGCCAGGTCTGAGACTTGAACTGGTTAGCCATGTGGGAGTCTAGCACCTTAACTACCATGCCACCTGCTGGGCCCAGCACCTATGTTTCCAATAAATGAAAAAAAGCAAACTCAGCAAAGAAATAGAAAATCTTAGCAAATAAATTCATGATACAAAGAAGAATCAAATGAAAATATATTAGAACTGAAAAACACAACAACCAAAATATTATATTTGTGAATGAACTCAACACTAGAATGGAAAAAAACAGGAAATAATCAGTGAACTGGATGATAGAACAATAGACATTACTCAATAAGAGCAGAATACAGAAAGTATTAGGCTACTAGGGAAGTCAAGATGTATTTTTCTATGTTTTTTATTAATGTACAAATGCATCATGACTTCCCTAACAACCCAAGAGATTAAAAAGAAATGCACAGAGCTTCAGAGATCTATGAGACTATAATAAAAGGACTAAATTATTGTTGAGTCATAGAAGAGAAGAACTGGAAAAGATTTGAAGAAATAATGGCTGAAAAGTTTCTGAATTTGGCAACAGACAGGAATCTACAGGTTCAAACAGATGAGCAAACCTCAAACAAATCAACATCAAGGTCACATTAAAGTAAAAAATTTAAAACTAAAGGCAAAGAAAAAAAAACTACAAACCAGTTAGAGAAAAACAGCATTTTACTTACAGGGCAGAGTCACATTACAAAATATTTCTTTTCAGAACCAGAAACCAGGAAAAAGTGGCATAGTATTTTTCAAGTGCTGAAAAAAATAGAAATGTCAATCCCGACAGTTACACACTATGAAAATATTTTTCAGAAATTAAGTAAAATCAAGGCATTATTAGATTAATCTAATTCTTATATTAATAACAGAGAATTTGTTGATGGGCAATCCTTTTTAAAAGAATGGGTAAAGAAAGTTCTCTAAAAAAAAACGAATTGAAAAACAAAGACTTCAAAACACTAAAAGGAAAAAAGAACACTGAAAACAAAAATATTACAGAGAAATATAATAATTTGTCTATTAACTTATGAGTTGTCTAAATCATGTTTGCAGCTGAAACAAACATTATAACACTGTTTGATATGGCTCTAAATAGAAATTATTTGAAACAATTATATTAAAACCTGGGAGAATAAAGGGACATAAAGAGATGTAACATTTCTATACTTTACTCAAACTGATAAAAACAATAAAACCAGTGGACTCTAATTTTATCTATATATAATATGATGGTTAAAGCAACCACTAAATAAGCTATACAAAGAGATATATTCAAAAACACTTTAGCCACATCAAAGTGGAATTCTAAGTTTGTTCAAGTAACCTACAGAAAAGCATGAAAAAGAAAATGGTGAAACAAAACCAAAAAAGAAACAAAATATAAACTGGCAGACCTAAACTCTACCACATTAATATTATATTAAATATAAATGGTCTAAGTCTAACAACTAAAATACAAAAGTTGGCAGAGTGGACTAAGGAACAAGGATCAACTACATGATTCTACAAGAAATTCATTTCAGGTACAGCTGGTGGCATGGTAGTTAAAAGAGCTGTATCCCTTGGGAGCAGCAATTAGCGAAATGGCTATGTCGCTGGACTCCCACGTAGTCGACCGGGGTTTGCGTCCCAGACCCAGTGGCTTAAAACTCACGCTTGGTGCATGTGTGTACATGCCCAAGATCCCAAGAGGAGAATGGAGGAGAAGGGATTGCAGCGTGACCATCCCCCCTGGGGGGTGATTTCTCGCTTTCTGTCTCTCTGTCTCTCTCTGTCTGTCTCTTCTATGTCTCTCTTTGTCTGTGTGGCGAGCACACGCGCCCCATAGTGAAAAACCCTCCAAAAAAAAAAAAAAAGAGCTGTATCCCACATGGCTAACTCCATGGCTCAAGTCTTGGATCCATCAGCTTTTAAAAACACCAGGCATATATGCATGCATGCACAAAATCCTTAAGGTAGAATGGAAGAGAAGAGATTTCAGTGTGTCCATCCCCTTAAGGGGGTTCTCTTTCTCTTTATTTCTCTCTCTCTTCCTTTCTCTCTGTCTCTCTTTCTCCAGTGAGCACATGGACCCTATAGAAAAATTTAAAAATTTATTTCAAATACAATACTATAAGCATCTTCATGTAAAAGGATGGTAGAATAGATACCATGCAAACATATTTTTTAATCAAATTTTTTTCTTTTCGAAAATTTATTTATGTTTAATCACATCTCTTTACAGTGTACATTTCTTTTTCCAACACAAATACCATGCATATCAGTCAGGACAAAGATATTACTGTATACATTATCATCAACAATAACTTTTCATTTTTTGTCAATTAAACATACTTTTCTTTTTTATTTCTTTTATTATTTATACACTCAATCATCATACATCATTTAGATTGTAAAGACACTTGACCCAGAATTATATACACCTCAGTCCAGCCCAGTTGAGAATATTATATACATCCTCATCAACAGATAATAAACCATATCTGTGTCCCACAAATGTCTTACCTCTCTATTTTTTCCCCATACAAGGAGACATGACTCTTGTTCATGGATTGAAAGTCTCAACATAGTAAAGCTGTTAATTCTTCCCAACTAGAATTATTCAATTATTATTTTTTTTTTATGCCATAGGGCATGTGAACTCAGGAGAGAGAGAGATGGAGACAGAGACAGTGAGAGGGAAAGTTAAGAATCACCCCCAGGGGGAATAGCCACTCTGTAATCCTTTCTCCTCCATGCTTCTCTCTGAATCTTGGGCACACTTGCACATGTGCCTCACATGAGTTTCAGGCTACCAGGTCTGGGACCTGAACTGCACTCAACCATGTGGTAGTCCAGCAATGTAACCGCTACACTATCTGCTTGCCACATAGAATTACAAATTCTATCTGCCAGATTGATACACAGATCTATTAAGAATTGTATCAAAAGACCAGCACATTTTTTTTATACACATAGGCAAGATCTGTCTAAAATTTCTGTGGGGAGCAAAGAAACAGGAATAACTAAAATGATACTGAAAAAGATTTAGAGGAAGAAACTGGTCTATTCAATTTCAAGACTTTTTATATAGCTACAATAATCAAGACCATGGTATTGGTGAAAGGAGAGCTATATAGATAAACCAAACTAAGTAAAGTACTCAGGAAAAAAAAAAAAAACACACAAATATGTTCCCTGATCTTGACAAAGTTGAAAAGAAGTTCAGTGGATGAAAGATATAGCCCTTCAACAAATGATGCAGACAATGAACCTCCACAGGTAAGAAAATAAACCTTGACCTAAATCTCACACCTTCTACAAAATGAACTCAAAATTGATCATGGACTTAAATGTAAAATGTGAAAGTACAAATTTTTAGGAAGAAAAAAATCATAAAAGGAAATCTTTGGGATCTAGGGGTGTGCAAAGAATTCTTAGACTTGATATCAAAAGCACAATATATAAAATGAAAAACTAGACTTACAAAAACTAAAAATTGATACATCGTAAAAGATTCTGAAGAGTATAAGAAATAAGTTACAGAATGGGAGAAAATATTTGCAAACTATGCAACAGAGGAACAAGACATAGACTATGTAAAGAACTGTTTAAAACTGTTTAAAATTCTGAAAAAGGTGTTGTGGGAAGAAATTGGTCTAAAAAACAACTTAAGGGCCAGCTGCTGGTGGTGTGGTTAGGGTGGCTGGATATCACACGGCTAACTGCACAACCCAAGCCCCAGATCCACTGGCTTGAAAAACACGGCCAAAATCCCCAAAGGAGAAATGGAGGAGAAGGTGTTGTGGTGTGAACACCCTCCACGGGAGGAACTTCCTCATTTTTGGCTTCTCTGCTTCTCCTTCAGTGAACACGCACACTCTCTAGCAAAAAAAAAAAAAAAAAAAAAAAAAAAAAAAAATTTTAAAGAAAATGGGTAAGGGACCGGCAGGTGGCGTGGTGGTTAAGGCACTGGATACTCCCATATGGTCGACCACGGTTCAATTCTTGGACCTAGTGGCTTGGTTTCTCACTCTCACTCTCTCTCTCACACTTTTTTTTCTCTCTCTCTCACTTTCTCTCTCTCTCTCTCTCTCACTTTCTCTCTCCCTCTCTCTCTGTATTTCTGGTCCAGTCAAAATAAATGACTGAATAAATAAAATTAAATTTCTGGTCCAGTTAAAATAAATGACTGAATAAATAAAATTAAATAAATAGTTTTTTTTTTTTTAAAAAAAAAAAAGACAATGGGTAAAAGACATAGACATTTTATTGATGTTGAAAAGATGTTCAGCAAATTAACCCTTAGATAAATGCAAATTAAAAACATTTGACATAATTATATATGAATGTTAGAATGGTTTAAAACAAGCAAAAAAAGACACCGAATCCCAGCAAGAATGCAGAGAAAGCTGATCACTGAGGCACTGCTGGTGGGAATGGAAAACACTAATGGGACCATTGCACTGGAACACTGTTTTAGTGGTTTTTTAAACACACACACACACTCACACACACATACACCCGCCCACCATATAACCTAGAAATTACATCTTCGGGAATTTGTCCCAGAGAAATGAGGGCTGATGTTTGCACAATAACCTGTACTCGAGTGTTTATATTAGCTTGTTTTCGGGAGCCCCAAGTCTGAGAGAGCTTGCTCCTAGTGTTTACCAATTCCAGAAATGCACCTAGAGGTCCAGCGGGGGAACACATGAGTATTTATTTACATCTGCAGGACAGGATGCTCCACCGATGGCTGGGCAAAGAGTGGCCTGTGCCACCACTGAACACCGGCTCAGATCACACCTGTGAAGAACAGAGCATTTATAAAGCAATTAGCGATCAATACAGATTCCCTGCTACCAAACACCAGGGCGTTGGTTTGTACATACATTGTTTGATGATTACAGTAAAAGGTTAGGTTGCCAATGAACAGCAAGAGCAGAGTTTGGCATTTAGTGTCCCTAAATTTGTGATGCTGATATGTGAGAGGTGCATGTGCTCCAGGAACAGCCCCAGGCACGAGCCCCTTTCATGAGAAAAAGGAAGGGTCATGGGATGCACTCAAGGCCCAGCTGGACCAGCAGTTGGTCTCAGGGAGACAGAGCAATGAGGGAGGGGGCAGGAAAGCACAGTGTATTCATAACAGCCGAACACTGGAAGCAACCCAGCTGTCCTTCAACAACTGAAAGATTACACAGACTGTGGTACATCCATATCATAGACTACTACCCAGCAGTAGAAAGGAATGAGTTAGGGGCCAGCAGATGGAGTACTGGTTATGTTGCTGGACTCCCATGTAGTCGACAGCAGTTTGAGTCCCAGACCCAGCAGCTTAAAACACACCAGGCCACATGTGTGTGTGTGTGCCCAGTCCTGAGAGGAGAATGGAGGAGAGAAGACTGCGGCGTCTCCAGTGAGTGTCTGTCTCTCTGTCTCTCTGTCTCTCCAGTGAGCAAAAATCTCTAAAAAAAAAATAAAAAGGAATGAACTATATTGATACACAAAAGAACCAAAACAAATCTCCAAAAGTGTGAGTGAAACATCCAGACCTGCCATTCTCCTGTTCTCTGGGGTGCGATGTCGTGGAGTCAGGCACGATGAAGGCCTCTGTGCTTTTAGGTGGGTTCTTCCTCCCTTCTTTGTCATTCTGGAATTCTAGGCTTGAACTAGCCGTGACTTAGACGTGTTCTGATGATAGGTTGATAGAGTGAAGAGAAATTTCTTCGATAAGAACACAGATATTCTATTGGTGGGGTACTCCTGGAAATAACTGCCCTGTAACAAGGGTGCTGTCAGGTATCTACGAGTTTTCTCTACCCTGCCATTTGCCGTGAAATCAAGGAAATTGTGTTCGAAGGGAATGATGCTGTCATATTATCTGAGATCAGCTATCAGCCAGTGTTGGATACCACCTATCATCTATAAATTTCAGGTGGCTTGCTTGGTGAAGAGACTTGCCATTCCATCTCTGATGGCATTTGGAATGAATGATCTGGCGTCAATCCCTTGAGTGGTAGTGCTCAAGGAACAAAGGAAGAGTAACAGTCGTCAGCTCACTCACAAAGTAAGACGATGCGGACCTCACGCTCACAGTGTTAGTCAGGAACCACTACCCACGAATCACTGCATCAACAATGCCCGTATTACAACCTCGACTCGTAAAGACACAGGAACAGATGCACATACTTCTTGGAGCCATTTTCTTTCTTTTTTTATTTTTTTTATTATTATTATAATTTTTTTTTCTTTTCTCATCACAACACACATATGAATTTTCCATCCAAAATACACTGTGCATTGGCTCAATCAAGCACATCAACATATATGTTCTCAGCAAATGATTTCCCAATTTTTGTGTCCTGCATACCTTGCCTTTTGTTTTGCCATCCTAGGTTCCCCATCCCCACCCTCTGCCATGTCCCATCTTCCTCCTCCATTGTCCCTGACATTCTTGATTGCCCTCAATCCGCCCCCCCCCCATTCAATTGTTCTACCAATGAACTCAATTTGTCTAAATATATCCACTAGCTAGCACAGCTGACATAACATA
>NW_006160208.1:3856078-3866233 GCF_000334495.1 Tupaia belangeri chinensis | reverse complement strand
GGGACGCGGGCCCGCGGTGTGTGTTCCATTGGCGGGCGCCGTGGCTGCTGCTTCGGCGGGGGCCTTCTTTCGTTGCCGGGCGCCGCCGCTCCGGGGGCATGAGCTCCCGTGCCCCGCGCGGCTTCCGCCGGGCGCCCCGCGCCTTGGAGCCATTTTCAGTAATTCTGTTATTCTTTTTGTTTGAAGATAAGTACCAGTTACCCACTACATGTTTAAAATACCTTCTGGGGGACCAGCAGTTGGCGTAATGGCTATGTCACTGGACTCCCATGTAGCCGACCATGGTTCGAGTCCTGGACCCGGTGGCTTAAGCTCACAATAGGCACATGTGCGTGCATGCCCAAGATCCTGAGAGGAGAATGGAGGAGAAGGAATTGTGGCGTGGCCATCCTCCCTCTCTGTCTCTCTGTCTCTCTGTCTTTCTGGAGAGCACACGCACCCTCATAGCAAAAAACTCTCAAAAAAATCCTTCTGGAATTTGAGATTGTAAATAACTATAATGCGATATGCAAAATTTTTATAATAAAAAATTTTAAGGGAAATTGTTATTCTAACATTGTATGTGAAATTAGTTTCATAATAAAGTTGATGTTATTTGAGAGTTTGCCCAGAAAAACAAAAGCCAATCCCAAAAGGTTAACATACTAAGTGATTTCTTACATAGCCTTGAAATGACAAGACAGAAATGGGGGATAGGTAAAGGAGGTTAAGGAGGGGGTGAGGCCCTGTGGGCAGTGCGGTGGGCTACAGACGTGCAACAGGAGGAAGTCTTGTGGGGGTGGAAATGTCCTGTATCTGTTGGTATCAACGTCAATATCCTGGCTGAGATTCTTCTATAGTCTTGTAAGATGTTACTACTGGGGGAAACTAGATAAAGAGCACGTGCATTCTCCTCGTATTGTTTTATCTATTTGTTTATTTAAAATATGCTCTAGGGAGATGGAAAGTGAGAAAGCACCCCGCAGGAAGGATGACCTTGCCACAATCCCTTCTCCATTCTCCTGTTTTAATTTTGGGTGTGCATACGTAAGTACCTGGCAAGCTTTCAAGAAAGCTGCTAAGTCTAGAATTTGAACCACACAGTTGGCCATATGGGATCCAGCTGCTTTAATCACACTGTCACTGGCTGACATGTAAGTAAGTAAATAAATAAATAATTTTAATATAATCTAATTTTAATTAAAAGTGTGTGTGTGTGTTTAATTTTCTTGTAGGTTTTTGCCATAGGGAACATATACTTGCCAGAGAGAGAGACAGTGAGAGGGTAAGGGAGAAGTCAACCCCCAGGGAGGATGGCTACATCACAATCCCTTCTCCACTCTCTTCCTGGGATTTTGGGCACACATGCACATGTGCTCAGTGTGATCTCCAAGCTGTCAGTTCTGGGACTCAAACTGCAGTTGACCATGTGAGAGTCCAGTGTCTTAACCACCACGCTGCCTGCTGACACATATTTTAAACAAAAAGTTTAATGAAAAAAAAAAAACCAGTAAACTTGAATTAAACATTCTTGTCCCACCAGATTTAAACTCTTTCATTTTTTCAAAGATCTTCTCAGAATCAGGTTGAATGTAGATGATTCCAGATAAACAATGAGAACTATGAACACTTTGAACTTCATTGGAAAATATTTTTAAATTATTGACCTATTCTTCATTTCTTGTGCATGACGAATTTGCCTTTGCAAACTATAGCTACCATTTTTTGACTGATCTTTATGAGCCAAGTGCTATGCTAAGCACTTTATAAACCTCAGTCAATCCTCTGATAGCTCTGGGCGATGTGTAATTATACATAATTTGCAAAGAAGAAAGGATTCTAGTAGAGAAAAGTGATTGTTGACCCAAACCTGGGGAATGATGAGGTCAGAGTGTGCCCTCATGTTTGTCTGGTTGCAGTATCTGCCATGTCGCGTCATTCTCTCTGGCTGAAAGGTTCATGTTGTGTTCCTCCTAGACAACTCCTACTCATTTTTTTGGCCCTATGTCTCAAATATAATTACTTCTGTTCATTCTTTCCTCACTAGCAGACAGAATTAATTATTCCCAGATACTGTCTTTGAATAAATCTCTTTCCAAGTACATCTTACACTTGCAACCATTTTGTCTGTCTCTTTCAGAAGAATTGGAGCTTCTACAGGGCATGTAAGTACCTGGTCTCCTTTATTTTATTGTATTCCTAAATATACAGCATAGTGTATGTTTAGTAAACTCACAATACATGCCAGCTGTTTGAAAAAAGGAAATGGAAAAACTATTTCACAAATCATATAGGATAGAATCCACACTCTAAATGCATGAAATATAAAGTCAGGGAATAACACAGTAGCATGAGTATTAATTAGGCTGCATTGTTCAAATGGAGCTCAACTTTCTAATGAGGTTGATGAATAATTTTCAGCTATGTTTCTAGCATTTAGATGTAATTAAACATCTTCTTGTCAAGTCTCCATACTTCCTGTGAGTGATGTTCCTTAAAATACCCGTTTGAATTTGTCAACTTATTGGGTGTACTCAGAGCTCTCAGAGTGTGTGTGTGTGTGTGTGTTAATGAAAATGAAGTGATAGATTCGCAGAACAGATTTTTCTTGTTATTTAGACATCATAAATAAGCAAGCTCAAGTAGAAATAGGGTAAGATATGCTCTTTACTCTCAACCCATTCAGAATCCGGTACGGCAAACATTTATCAGGCTAGATGGTTGACGCAGTAATGAAAAGGCACAGTTCTGCCATGTGAGAGTCATTCAAGATTTCTAGGTGACAAAACAAGAACCCTCAGAAGACAGTTTGAGAGCCATGAACAAGTACTCAGGTCTACAAAACAAAGGTGAATAGGTGGCTTGGGAAGGTTCAACCATAATCACAAATCATAGCTTAGCTGGCCATCCCTGGGTCACACCTGCCACATTCCGATCTCTGGAATTCAGTAGTGAGAGGCAAGATCATTCTTTCAGTAAATGTAAAACTTTCATTTTACCACTCTGATGGGTAGATGTGTGGAAAACCTGGAGGGCAGTGGGTTGGTCACTGCCTACCTCAAGTAAATGCTCTAAATAGAAAAGAATGCTTCTCAGCTACTTCCAATAAGCTTGACATCCCTACATCTTTGTTGTTGCTGTGAGGAATTGGGAGCCAAGAATGATACTAAGTGGCTTTCTAAGAGTCAGTCTGGGGTCCAGCAGATGGTGAAGCAGTTACATGGCTGAACTCCTACATGGTCCACCATGGGTTGATTCCTGGATCTGGTGGCTTAAAACTCACACCAGCAGACGTGTGCATGTGCCCAAGATCCCAGGAGAAGAATGGAGAAGGAATTGCAGCATGGCTACACAATGGCGGGGGGTGGGGGACAGGGTTCTCACTTTCCCTCTCACTGTCTGAGTCTCTCTCTCTGGGGAATACATATGCCCTAAGGCAAAAACCTCTTTCTGAAAAAGTCAGTCTGGAGCTGTTTATCTCTGGCAGAATGTTAGATATTCTGAGGGACACGTTCATTGGAAAACACTTATTTCCACCATCCTTTATATTTCTTTTCTGTATTTCTGAGTTCACAGAAAACTAGAAAAACCTCCAAGAAGCCAAATTGCAAATACATTTTTTAATTTTTTATGTAGCAAAGATTATAGAAATTTTCTTTTCCACAGAGAAATTGATATTCCTTGGCTCAATGTTTCATCCCTCTTCCCTCCAGCCCACCCTCTACCACCCACTCTACCACCCCTGCCCTCCCTTACAATCTCTGTATCTACACTTGCTGAAAACTGTTTTTAAAAACTCAAGTTGGACTCAGAGATGTAAGTATTCAGTATTATTCCCATGAAAGCACGGTTTCCCTGAGGGTCAGATGTCAGTAGCAATCTAAAGGCAGCATAAAGATGAGTGAGACCCTCAGGACCATCCCTCACAAAAAAGCTGAAGTGATTGATTCTAGCTCAGACATGCTCCCTGGCTCTCAGCAGAGGAAAATGCAATTCTTCTTGGAGCAAAACTATTGAGTGACTATTCAGAGCTTTATGATATTGAGTCATTCTGTCCAAGAATATAGAATCTCGGAACTAGCAAGATGGCATAATGGTTACCTTGCTGGATTCCTATGTAGTTGACCACGGTTCAAGTCCCAGACCCAGAGCTTAAAAGTCATTCTGGGTGGGACCAGCAGTTAGCATAATGGCTATGTCGCTGGACTCCCCTGTAGTCAACCCCAGTTTGCGTCCCAGACCTGGTGGCTTAAAACTCACACCAGGCGCGTGTGCATGCATGCCCAAGATCCCAAGAGGAGAATGGAGGAGAAGGGATTGTGGTGTGGCCATCCCTCTGGGGGGGGGTGGGGTGGGATTTCTCGCTTTCTGTCTCTCTGTCTCTCTCTGTCTGTCTGGTGAGCACAAAAAAAAAAAAGAAAAAGAAAAAGGTCATTCTGGGTGTGTGTACGTGCATGTCCAGAATCCCAAAAGGAGAATAAAGGAGAAGGGATTGTAGCGTGGCCATCTCCCTTGGGGGTGATTTCTCACTTTCTGTCTCTCTGTCTCTCTCTATCTCTCCAGTGAGCACATGTGCCCTATAGAAAAAAAAACTCTCAAAAGAAAAACAAATGTTTTAAAAAAATTCCTCAGGCTTTGAGAGAAGCTGGGAGTGTTTAGAGGAAGGAAACAAAGGAAGATACTAGAAACACTGACAATAGAGAAAGCTTAGAAAAGTTTAACAGAGCCGGGGGTTTAGGTTTGAAAATCTGTCTAGAACCTATGGACTGTAGAGTGTAGAAAAACTCTCTCTCAAAAACAAAAACAAAACATAGAATGTCTTCATTTCTGTAGGCTTAAGTATTGTCCTTCAATATTTATTTATTTACCTATTTATCTATCTATTTATTTATTTAGTGTTCTCTGTGATAATGTGACCATGGCCCATGGTGCTTTCTCTCTCTTTCTTGTTCTGTTTCTCTTTCTGGAAAGCACATATACCTTCGGGTAATTAAAACAACAAACAGACCTGAGTTAATCTCTGCTTAATATTTTTGTGTATTTTATTCTAGTATATAACTATTTTCCTTCCTTCATTGTCTTTCTTTTTCCTTTCCTCAGTAATTTCTTCCTTTCTGCCCACCTATATATGGAAAATGTTCATTATTTCACATATACATGTATATATGTGTGTACATATATATGAATAATTTCACTTTAATCTAATATATAATAATCACCTCTTTTGTAGAAGTAAATATATATATTCATACATACAAGTTAAGGTCATTCTATCTATCCATTTATTCCTCCATCTATCAATACCTATCTCTATTTCTATCATTTTAATCTAATCCCTGGTTGGATAGAAATCTTCCTTTTACCCTACTGATTATCTAGAAACCAGTGACTCTTGAAAAACTGAGATTTCAAGTCAGGATGACGTCCACAATTCCCTGAGTTGGTTCTAGGGTTTCCAATTGCTGAAAGGATTAGCACCTTAGCTAACAGTTCACCTTAGCTATCAAAGCAGCTCTTTGTAAGGTTCAGTTGCTTCTCATTCTTTCTGGTTTTTCATCTTCTAATTCTTTTCCTTCTATCCAAAAAAGGTAAAAGAGAGAGACAGTGCATTAATTCAGTGAATACTCTCAACAGCATGAATCTGTGAGGCTGTCTTTTCTCAAAAAGGAAATAGATACACATGTTTTTTAGCATTATCTTTATTATCTTCAGAGTTTTTCTCTAGTTCATCAGAAGTAGTTTTCAATAGTCTCCGTCGTGGTCAACTATAATTCACAAATGTTGTTTAAAGGGTGTTCTCTTTCATGGAATATAAGTTTAAATCATTTTAATAGATTAAGGGTGTTAAAAACATTGCTGAAAAAAGAAGTGCATTGAAATGTAAAACTCATGACCCCTTTTGGAAAATTCTTGAATTCTATCATTTTATTTTCACTTAAGAATGATATTAATTTCATTGAAAATCTATTCTATAATTCTTACTTTTATTAAAATAACCTTGAAATATATGTGTATATATGCATTTGTTTTACTAACATATTTATGATTTAGTAAAAATTGACCTCCATCTCTTTTACAGTAGTTGGTAAATGAAAACCCACCCAAACTCAATAGGTAATATTAAACTTCTATCCTAACTAATAAATATTATTAATTTTGCTAGAGTGTATATGCTTGAATATAACACTTTCCTCTTTCCTATTTTCAGTATTGAAGAAAAGTAAGATTTACTTTAAAGCTACCAGAAACACTTGAGCTTCAGTCCAAGTACTCAATAACCAGAGGGGACAGGATCTATTTCAAACTTTTCACTGCAGTAGGCTCAGCATGAAAGCCTGACTCGTCTACTCTGAATGAAATGAGAGATAAAAAGAACACCTTAAAAAATTATGTCTGGTACCTACTTTTACTGAGGATCTTTAACTTCTAGTTTGAAAGAAACGACACCAGAGTCTGAATTATTGAAGCACAACATCTAAGATACATTGGCATCCGGGATTGTAAGAAAGAATATCTGACTTGTCACTTAAACAGGCGTCAATAGGCAACGGAAGCGCCATTACTCTGGGTAGGCCTAGTTATGCCACATTAACCACCAACTCGCAAATTTATGTGGCTTAAAACAAACAGAGTTGTTGCGGTTTCTTCTTTCTTTTTAATTGCCAGACAGCATGTGTGCTCACTGGAGAGAGAGAAAGAGTGAAAGAGAAAGCCTTCCCCAATGGAGGATGATCATGCTACCATTGCTTTTTCTCCAACGCTATGTCCTGTTGAGATATTGGGTATGCATGACAATACACCAGCATGTTTTCAAGCTACCAGGACTGAGATTTGAACTATGGTTGGTCATATATGGCCCAACTCCTTTAACCACTGTGCTAGGAGATTAGCGTGAGTCAGTTTTCCATTACAAAAATTTCCTGTGAGTCTGGACAACTCTCCAATCTACTGTCCTTCGTGTATTCCCGAGTGTGCCTCTTACAAAACAACCTGAACTGCCACAAATTTCACAGCAGAAGGCAAATTTTTTAGACAGTTTCATGCCATTGAGTAAGAGAGATCTTCATTAGAAAGTTCCTTGAGGGCCAGTTCCATGATCTAGTGATTAACAAGCTACCACGTGGTTGATAGCGGTTAGAATCTTGGCCCCAGTGTCTTGAAAGCACTTTAGGCCCATGTTCAAATATGCCCCGAATCTCAACAGGATGGAGAGATGGAGGAGAAAAGATGGAGATGTGATCATGCCCATGGCGGGGAAAGGGGGGTTCTTTTTACCTCTCCTTCTGTCTTTCTCTGTCAAGTGTATATACCCTCTAGCAATTAACCAAGAAAAGTTCCAGGAAAATGCATATTATAAAAAAACTGTTGAGTTATCAGAAAAGGCATGATGTATTTTGCATAAGAAACACATCATGACTTTTTTGATGACCCAAGACATGGATTTTAAAAAAAAAAATTGCACCAAAATACACTCATAATTTATTTCTGTTTTTCCCACAAACATGTTGAAGTACCCACATAAATGTTCCTGCCCTAAGTGATACACATTTTTTAAAATCACAATTTGCTAGTCAGAAATAGCAGCATGGCTCTGACTGATTGCAAAATGGCAGCGGATGGAGTAGTCCAATAGGAGAGGACTGAAGTACTGTGAACATTAGAAGTACCTGCCATCGTGAGTTCAGCCCCTTTAGAGTCATAATTTTCCTATTTCTGTTTTTTTTGGTCAAATGAAGCTCTCTTATTATTTATCAAGTCAATCTTTACATTTTTACAATTCATAGTACCAGTGAATGTGAAAAAATTCTCTCAACACATCTTCATGCTTCTCTATTTGGTCTACAAAATAAAATTAAGAGTAAGCAGATTGGTTGTAGGTTCCTCCATGTGTTGAGCAGCAGGCACTATGGCTGGGAAATTGAGAGCATCCTTCGTGGAGTCAGACCAAGCTTGCTACCAGGTCTACTCCCGTGAGTGATGACCCATACACAAACCACCTAACCTAGCAGAAATTCAAGCTTGTTCATTTATGAAATAGGCAGCATACTATCCATTTATGTTAAGTTGTTGAGAATATTAAATGCAATAAGTTTTATAAAAATTAGTTTAGCACCAAGATCATGATAAAGCATTGCTATGATTATTATAATCTATTTTTAAAGCAGCCATTTGAAAAGTTTGGAAACGACCAATAGAATGGTTTAGTACTATATAAAATTGAAAAGAGGGAGGAAGGAGGGATGGAAAGAAGGACGGAAGAGGAGAGGGAAGAGGGGAGCCAGGCTCCTCTGATGTGAGTGTTTCCATCATGGGGACGATTACAGGACACCGTGTGCCAGATTGGGACGTGGGAGGTGTACTAGGTGACAAGAGGCTGCACTCAATGGAAGACGTAACTGCCACAGCCTTGCTCAACGTGTCCTTTGATGGACATGAAATGGAAAATGTTTTGTAACAAAAACTGTTGGAACCCTCATTTCGGGCCATCTAAAACTATCATTCTAATCTTTCCGTGGTTCACAATTTATTTTACTAAAAATAGTATCATATGAATGTGCTTCTATTTCTACCGAATTAGCTTGAGACAAATGACAGATTTTGCCTTTGTCTCCTTTTCCACTGCACTTTTCAGTGTCAGTTTCTTTCTTTCTACTTCTTTCCACAGGTGCCCAAGTCCTTGATCTGCCCTCTGATCCCCACTGCCATGCCAGGCAAACCTGTCCCCACTGGGAAATAACTGGAGAGCACAACTTCAAATCGAGACATCCCCAAAAATGAACTTATGAAATGAGTTCATAAAATGAACTCAAAGTGGGTCATAAACCTAAAAGGTACAACTATAAAACTTCCAGAAGAAAACATAAAAGATATCTACATGACCTTGGGTGGGTGATGAGTTTTTAGATATAACACCAAAAGCACAATCTATAAATCAAAAAATTGGTAAATCAGACTTCATTAAAATTGAAAACTTTTGCTCTGCAAATGACACTACTAAGAGAATGAAAAGACAAGCCAAAGAAAGGAACACGTATCTGATAAAGGACTGGAATCCCAAATATACAAAGAACTCTTAAAACTAAACCATAAGAAGACAAATAAACCCATTAAAAAAATTGGCAAAGATAAGAACAAACATTTTACCTGCATGTAACCATATGAAAAAGATTCTCAACATTGTATGTTGTTAGGGATGTTATAATTAAAAAGCAATGAGACACCACTATCTACATATTGAAATGGCCCAAATTAAAAAAAAAAAAAAAACAGATAATATCAATTGCTGGTGAGAATATGGACCACCAAGAACTTATTCATCGCTGGTGACAATGCAAAATGGTAGGACTATTTTAGAAGGGCAATTTGACAGTTTTTTTTTTCTTTTTTTTCTAGCGCTGAACATATTCTTACCATTCAGTCCAGTAATCATACTCCTAAGTATTTACCAAACAAGTTGAAAACATAGGTCTACACAAAACTTGCTTATGAAAGTTTATAACCAACTTTATGCAACATCACCAAAAAATTGGAGACAACCAATATGTCATTCAACAGGTAAATGGATAAACCAGGGTAACTCCTAAGATGGAAAATTATTCAGTGATAAAAAGGCTGAGCTAGGCCATGGCCGGGTGGTTAAGGTGCCTGGATCCCACATGACTGGCCTCAGAGTTGAAGTCCTGGAGCTGGCAACTTGAGAAACATGCCAGGACCATGGGCATGTGTGCCCCAAAATTCCAAAAGGAAAGCGAGATGGAGGAGAAGGAATTGTGATGTGATCATTACCTATGGTGGGCGGGGGTGTTTTCTTTCTCTTTCTCTCTCTCTCTCTGTCTCTCTCTCTCTATCTCCCTCTCTCTTTGGTGAGTGCATGCACCTTCTAGCAAATTAAAAAAAATAAAAATTAATCTATTTAGTCACACAAAGAAATGGATGAATATTAAATAAATATTGCTAAATGAAGGAAGTTAGTCTATAAAGGCTCCATACTATATCAGTCTAACTATGTGGCATTCTGGATAAAGATTAAGCTAGACAGGCAGTGAGCATGTTAAAAATATGCCACCCTGGCATACTGATGATCTTGAATTAAAGGCACTGAAAAACAGCAGGCACAAGTTCATTCTGTTTCTTAAAAGCAGAAGATAAAATTCCCACATAGAAGACTCTTCCCTA
>NW_006160208.1:3841446-3856060 GCF_000334495.1 Tupaia belangeri chinensis | reverse complement strand
CCCTACACCAAAAGAAATAATATTCTTATCCTTAAGAACAAGAAATTGAAACTGAAACAATTCTGTACAGACCTTGTTCAAATAACTCTCACCTTGTAAGCCTACCCATAATAACTCAGTTGTTTCTTCACAACTTACTCTTCTTTGTCCAGCCCAATGTATAAACAACAGACTCGAACTGCTTCTTTGGGTCTTCATTTCTTTATAAAGGCTCCTAGGCCACATAAAACGTGTATTAAATAGATCTGCGTGCTTTTCTTCAGCTGACCTGTCATAAGTCAATTCAATTCTCAGACACAGCCACAAAGAAACCCTAAAGGAGAGTCCCACTCGTCCTACAGTAATAAACGGATCAGTGGTGGTCAGTTGAAGATGGCCATCATATTAAATAAGCCATACACAGGGGATGTTTGGTTGAAGGTGACATTATTCTATAGGATGGATGCATGACGCTGCATTTCTTGCAGGCCCTAGAATCCTACAACACCAAGGGTGAACTTTAACATATGCAAATTTGAAAAATCATTTCGGTGGTCAAGGATACCAGGATAAAATACCTTATGGCAGAAGATTCTAAGGAAGTGGATTATGACTGAATGAAACAATCTCCCTGTAAAGAGAGGAGACAAAGGTGCCGACTTGAGTCTATAAAGACTACAACGAAACCAAACATAAGCCCTGTACTCTAGGTAACATTCTTCATGGCGTACCGTTGAACAATTATAGAATGAGATTTGGGTACTGGTAGGGAAATATTAAATAAATGGACAGTGAAGCCAGATTTCTCGCTTTGTGTGCTGATGGAATAGAACCGGGGATGTCACTGTCAACTGGTGTTTACTAACAGAGGTACAGATGGTTACATATGGAGATGCTTGTATGTGTGTGAATATACACTGATGAGGACACACACATGTATTCTTCGCTCTGCCAGCTGAGAGGGCCTAGAGCAACCGTTCTCCAATAGTGGCAACTACCTACTGTGCAGATCTTGATTCCAAATAGCATTCTCCAGTAAAAAGGAACTAGGGCTCCTTGGAGAAAAAACTTGTTCTAGATTGGGAAAAGAAATGTACGGGATAAAACTGGACCATCCTGTAGTGCCAGAAAATAAAGAAGGGCTAAAAAACTAATAATGATGCTGGCCAGTGGGTGGTGTGGAGGATAAGGTGCAGGATCCACATGGTCAACTGCACAGTTCGAGTCTTGGACCTGGTGGCTTGAAAATCATGCTGGGCACATGTGCGTACATGCTCAAAATCCTGAGAGGAGACTTCAAGAGAAAGGACTGTGGTGTGGTCATCTCCCCTGCGAGGTGATTTACTTTCCCTCTCTCTCTGCCTCTCTCCAAGGATCACACACAATCTAAAGCAAAAACGAAAAGAAATGTATATAAATTATGATGCAAGTATGTTAAGAGATAACAGAATTAGCTGGAACAGCTTCCAATGGCCAAGCTGGAGCAATTTGAACAAAATCAATAAAGTAGCACCAGATTATAATACAATAACTATTCCTAAGTAAATTCCAATATAATTAAGTATTTAAATAAATAAATAAATGGGGGAGAATATAGACAGATTTCTTTCCAGAAGAATGCTAAATAATACTTCATGTAACTACCTCCCCTCAAGGAGACCTGTGGAGCCTAATTCCCAACCCTCAGGTCTGTGCTTCGAACAGAAACTTCCTTCCAAAGTGCACAGTATGGAAATGAGAAAGAGTTACTTTGTCATGGAAAAATTTGACATGCTTTACGTTAGTCAGGCTCTGTCTATCAAGGTCAACATCAACAGATAGAAGTCATGTTGATAGTATGCACACTTGATTCAAGGAGATGGAATGGCATTCCTTGGCTCTCTGAAAAACCTAGAACCGGGAACCAACAGTTAGCGGAATGGCTATGTCGCTGGACTCCCATGATAGTCGACCTAGGTTCACGTCCCGGACCTGGTGGCTTAAAACTCACGCTGGGCGCGTGTGCGTGCGTGCCCAAGATCCTGAGAGGAGAATGGAGGAGAAGGGATTGCGGCGTGGCCATCCCCCCTGGGGGGTGATTTCTCGCTTTCTGTCTCTATGTCTCTCTCTGTCTGTCTGGCAAGCGCATATGCCCTATAGCAGGAAATATTTACATTATGATCGATCCTGTTCTCTACTGCTGATAAAATGTCCATTTCCCTATTTGTTTCCTTAGATTCCCAAATTATCAGTCTATTTCTATTAGGTCATCAGGAAAGTCATGACATGCTTTCCTATGCAAAAATGCATCATGACTTTCCCGACTACTCAATATATGGGGATAGAAGATGATCACTAAAAATACTAAGTGGAAAAGTTGAAATGATCTGACATTTTTTACATCAGGTACTCCAGCACTAAAATTAAATTATTTTATGAACATATTAATATACACAAGATTATTTTATACTGTTTCCTTCATTTTATACTATGTTTATACTCTTGCTTTCCTCTGTCTCTCTCTGTCTGTCTGGCGAGCACACACGCCCTATAGCAAAAACCTCTCCAAAAATATATATATATATATCCGATCCGTATTCCTCAAAGCTGCTAAGGTCATCAAAAACAAGGCAAGCATAAGAAATTGTCACAGCCCAGAAAAACTTAAGGAGACACAATAATTAAATGTAATATTGCATTCAAAATAGAGTTACTCATAATGTATCAAAGTTGGTTCATTTATCCTGACAGATGTACTATAAAGCACGATGTGAATCACAGGAGAAATGGAATTGGGGGTATGTAGGAACTCCATACTAGTACTGCAATTTCTCTGTAATTCTAAAAATACTCTATTTTTTAAATAAAAGTTTCTATAAAAAGGTCATTCCCTTTTCAGTGTTCTGCATGCCGAAAAACTACAAATTTTGTTCAAAGTGACATGGCCTAGTTTTTCTGATCTACCAAAAGCTTCAACTGTTTTTCATCCTTCAGTAATATTTCTCTATCATCAGAACAAAAAGAGCAGCCAATTTGCTTCTAATAAGATATTTTGTGTACTTGAAACACTCTTCTCAACATACTTTATGTAACTCCTGGAATCCTCTTAGTGACTTAAGTAACTGTTGTCATCACTGCCTCCATTGTATGGAAGCTGAGCCAGAAAAAATGGTTCAGTAGAGGAGCCAGCCAATGGCTTAGCGGTTAGGTCACTGGATTCCCACATGGTCAATGATAGTTTGAGTCCTGGACCCGGTGGTTTGAAAATCACACTGGGCGCTTATGTATGCCTGTCCAAGATCCCAGGAGGACAATGGAATAGAAGGGATTGTAGTGTGGCCATCCCCCGGGGAGTGATTTCTCTCTCTCTCTCTCTCCCCCCCCAGCGAGTGCACACATGCTAAGGCAAAACCCTCTTTAAAAAGTGGCATGGTTCAGTAGACCACTGAAGGGGATACTGTTTGTCAGTGGTAGAGCCACAATCTGAGTTCAGAAAGTCGGCCCCTGTGCCCTGAGCTTTCTGTCCTCTCCCTCCTCAAAAACCCTAGAACCCAGCCTGATCATAAGAGAAACAGAAGTTGAAGGATATTTACAAAATATCTGACCAGCAGGTGGCATGAAGGTTAAGGCAGCTGGATCCTACATGGCAAACAACCGTGGTTCGAGTCCTGAGAAATGTTTGGGATCAGCAGTTAGTATAATGGCTATGTCGCTGGACTCCCATGTAGTCAACCGCAGTTCACGTCCCAGACCCGGTGGCTTGAACTCACGCTGGGCGCGTGTGTGTGCATGCCCAAGATCCCGAGAGGAGAATGGAGGAGAAGGGATTGCAATGTGACCATTCCCCCTGGGGGGTGGTTTCTTGCTTTCTGTCTCTCTGTCTCTCTCTGTCTGTCTGGCGAGCACACACGCCCTATAGCAAAAACCTCTCCAAAAATATATATATATATATCCGACCAGTATTCCTCAAAGCTGCTAAGGTCATCAAAAACAAGGCAAGCATAAGAAATTGTCACAGCCCAGAAAAACTTAAGGAGACACAATAATTAAATGTAATATTGCATTCAAAATAGAGTTACTCATAATGTATCAAAGTTGGTTCATTTATCCTGACAGATGTACTATAAAGCACGATGTGAATCACAGGAGAAATGGAATTGGGGGTATGTAGGAACTCCATACTAGTACTGCAATTTCTCTGTAATTCTAAAAATACTCTATTTTTTAAATAAAAGTTTCTATAAAAAGGTCATTCCCTTTTCAGTGTTCTGCATGCCGAAAAACTACAAATTTTGTTCAAAGTGACATGGCCTAGTTTTTCTGATCTACCAAAAGCTTCAACTGTTTTTCATCCTTCAGTAATATTTCTCTATCATCAGAACAAAAAGAGCAGCCAATTTGCTTCTAATAAGATATTTTGTGTACTTGAAACACTCTTCTCAACATACTTTATGTAACTCCTGGAATCCTCTTAGTGACTTAAGTAACTGTTGTCATCACTGCCTCCATTGTATGGAAGCTGAGCCAGAAAAAATGGTTCAGTAGAGGAGCCAGCCAATGGCTTAGCGGTTAGGTCACTGGATTCCCACATGGTCGATGATAGTTTGAGTCCTGGACCCGGTGGTTTGAAAATCACACTGGGCGCTTATGTATGCCTGTCCAAGATCCCAGGAGGACAATGGAATAGAAGGGATTGTAGTGTGGCCATCCCCCGGGGAGTGATTTCTCTCTCTCTCTCTCTCCCCCCCCAGCGAGTGCACACATGCTAAGGCAAAACCCTCTTTAAAAAGTGGCATGGTTCAGTAGACCACTGAAGGGGATACTGTTTGTCAGTGGTAGAGCCACAATCTGAGTTCAGAAAGTCGGCCCCTGTGCCCTGAGCTTTCTGTCCTCTCCCTCCTCCTCAAGGACTGTCTCATGGACTCCGTTCCTTTTCTCTGCCATGACAATGTCACCTGTACTCTTCCTTGGGGAATGTCTTCCCAACATTCACCAGCCTCCCCATTGGTTTTCAGAGAATGCTCCCTGGACTAGCATCACATAGAAAGTTGTTACAAATGCTAATTCCCCAGCCACACTCCAAAATTAACCCATCAGTAACTCCAGAGATAGAGCCCCAGTGATCTTTGGTTTAACACACCCTTTGGTTGGGACCAGCAGTTGGCGTAATGACTATGTTGCTGGACTACCATGTAGTTGACTGCAGTTTGATTCACGGACTTGGTGGCTTAAACTCATGCAGGGCGCATGTGCGTGTGTGCCCAAGTTCCCAAGAGGAGAATGGAGGAGAAGGGATTGCGGCATGGCCGTCTCCCCTGGGGGGTGATTTCTCATTTTCTGTCTCTCTGTCTATCTCTTTCAGGTGAGTCCATGCACCCTATAGCAAAAACCTCCCAAAACAAACAAACAAACAAAAAACCACACCCTCCGATTGATTCTGACGGAAACAGAAGTCTGAGAACCACCTTCATACCAATGGACAGCTCACCATCTCTCTGAGGCTTGGCGTCTTTGTTAGGAGAATGTACCGAACTACATCCCTCTGAATTTCTTCCATTGCCAGCAGCTGGTTTTATGACCAGAGTCTAATGTTAACCCCTGAGAAGCTACAGGGAGTTCTGAAGCTGAGAATGGAGGATGCTGAGGAATACTGCCCAGACTCCCCTCAGACAGGCACACGTAAAGGCAATGATTTCTGTAGCTGCTGGCAGTGGTGACTGACGATGGCTCACAGCTGTTTCTCTTCAGGAGTTGTCCTCAGCAGACAGGGCCAGGCCAACTGCAGGCCTCCTTCCCTTGCCTGGAGGGGGCGGTGGTTTAGATCTTGTTTTCGTTGGGGGAAATTCTGGTGGACTATCCTGGCATGCCCTGTGAGACTGGCTAGGGCTCTGATACAAGAACGTCCATTGTGGCCCAACTTCTCCTGAATGTCTGCATGTGAATCTCCATCTTAGAGCTGCATCTGGGGACTGTGGCCTGGGGTCTCAAGTTAAAAATTATTTCTATGGGGCAGTATAGTGGTGCAGCAGTAAAACATGACACTCTGCAAGGCCGAGCCACATGGGAAGGCTCCAGGTTTGCATCTAGAGACCTCTCTGTATGGACTGGGCACACGTGTGTCCATGACCCAAGGCTGCCTGAAGCTGAGAGTAGACTATGGTGTGAGGGCCTTCATGGGCATGGTGTCTGTGTCTCTGTCTCTTTCTTTCTGTATCCCTCTCTCTCACGGAAGAAAGAAGTAATAAACTTTAAAAGGGTGTGTATTACCAATACACTGGGGGCGAATGAGGTGAGGGATAGATTTTGAATAGCTGTAAACTAGGGAGCAGCAGGTAGCGTAATGGCTATGTCGCTAGACTCCCATGTAGTTGACCGCAGTTCGAGTCCCAGACCCAGTGGCTTAAACTCACGCTGGGCGTATGTGTGTGTGTGCCCAAGATCCCAGGAGGAGAATGGAGGAGAAGGGATTGTGGCATGGCCATCCCCCCCTGGGGGGTGATTTCTCACTTTCTGTCTCTCTGTCTCTCTCTCTGTCTTTCTGGCGAGCTTATGCACCCAGTAGCAAAAACCTCTCCAAGAAAAAAAGAAAGCTGTAAACTACAGTCCATGAAACCTAAGCTTTGTCAAACCGATTTTCTATGACTATGATGAATAAAGACTTTTGAATAACAGATTTGCATGTAAGAGGACATTCTATGTGGAAAATAGAATTGAAGTAAAAGTTCATTTTGGTGCAATATTTTTGGTAATCTCTGCATCTTTTTTCATAATATGCATTTTCTATGAGCTTTTTTGAAGATCCTGCTACTATTTAACTAATGTTTTGATATTTATGCAGAATGTAGTTAAATTTTGTAATGACATGTTTTTCCATCTGCTTTCCTTTTTTTCTCTTCCCGTGATCTCCCAAATGCTCACGAGTTTGGAGCATGGCGCCCTGATCCCTGACACATCTTGTCCCAACTTGGAGCTGTGGGCTGTGACCACCATTGAATTCTTTCTTCCTCCCAACACCCCGAACCGCCCTATTCAGGGAGAGCTTCTCCGGGCCCTGCAGTCTCAGGACAGGAACACTGCACCTTGAAGTCTTGGGTACAGTGGAAAGATCACTTAGCATTAAGCCCAAGGTATTTAGCTCTAAGCCACGCCCTGCCACTAGCTGACTTAGAGAACCTTTTAGATTTGTTTCCTTACAGGTCCTGAATTTCACAGTTTCGGATTTACTCCCCAAACACTCCAGGGTTCCTCAGAGGGCCTCTGCTGCAGGCAGCACACAGGGTGTGGGAGCCTCCTTCGATCCTCGCTTAGTAGTTCCATCCTCATCTCTTTTTTATGGTAAACGTCCATGCAGAGTTCTTCTGAAAGTTGTTACAGATCAGAAAAATCCGCCAGAAAGAGTAGCTACAGTTCCTTGGAGTTTCGTAAGTCTGAGATGATGGATACATGACGGATGTACATTGGCCACTCTATAAATCGCTTGCTTTCTAATCAGAGCCTTTGCATTGCTAAGCTCCTTTCTGTTGCTACCCCCAAGCCCTGAAGGTGTCTTCAGATGGCACTCTTTTGTCTTGAGATGGCGCTCTTTCCCCCCTCACCATTTACCCCACGGTTTTCTGCCCCACCCTGGGCAATACCAGTGCTAGCTTAGCTAGCAAGCACAGGAACTTTGAACACTAACAAGGAAAGAATATTTTTGTTTTTGTTTGTTTGTTTGTTTTTCTAGAGGTTTTTGTTATGGGGCACAGGTGTTCGCCAGGAAGACAGAGAGAGACAGATAGAGACAGAGAGCCAGAAAGTGAGAAATCACCCCCTGAGGTGGATGGCCACTCCACAATCCTTTCTCCATTCTCCTCTCAGTATCTTGGGCATGCACGCACATGCGCCTGGCATGAGTTTAAGCCACCAGGTCTGGGACTTGAACCGCAGTCGACTACATGAGAGCCCAGCGACATAGCCATTACACTAACCGCTGGTCATGAATACTTCTGCTTTTTTAAAATTGTTATATTTGTTGATCTTTAAATGTATTGAAGTGGAAAAAAAACTAAAACATGGGAAAAGACTAGAATTTTATAAAACTTTGTTACACTTTACAGGATATGGTTAAGCTTATTTTATATTTGCATTTGTGTATAAATAAAATTAAAAATATATTTAATTATATACAACACAGAGGCAAGGAGTGGCAGAAGATTGCACCATGACGGCTTTGGTGCATCTAAAAGCCTGAAGCCAGCCTTACCTATAATCCATGCACTTAATCACATGCTACCTCCAAGTAAACAATACATAGCTTTAATTTGCAAGATCCAGCTCATTACATTGCAAACATCAAAAATCAATGACGTCTAGTACAGATGCTCCTTGACTCACAATGCCTTACGCCTGGATAAGCCATCAGAAGTTGAAAATATCGTTATGTTGAAAGTGCATTTCACCAGATGTTCTTTAGTTTCTACCGAATGCTTCTTGTTCTATCACCATGGTCAAGTTGAGAAACCTTAAGTTGAACCATGGTAAGTCAAGGGCCACCTGTATACGTAGATAGGATGGCATGATAGTCGTTAAGTCTGTGGAGCCATCCTGTTCATAACAATAGCTGCTAAGTACATGGGACCATTTGAATTGGAATGTAATGAAATAAAAACATCAATTTCTCATTTGCATTAGTCACATTACAAGTGCTTGACTACCGCACAAGGCTCGTGCCTACTACGCTGACAGCACAGCCCCAGGACTTCCAACACTGCAGAGCTTCTATTGCACAATGCCACTCTGGAAATAATGAAAGCAATGTTGTGTATAAAAAGGCCTATAGTGGGGGCACATGTCCATAGTGTGCCAACTTAATTTCCAGTAGATACGAAATCAAAGGCCATATAAATTTATCCAATAAGTGGTTTCATCTTACAAAACAGTCTAGTGATATTTAGCTTCCCATGGGTTGACTGAGGCTAACTCTAATTTTATATTCCCATTATAGTCTAGAACATTCACATAACTTACCTCAGTATACTGAACAAAGAGAAAAAATAAAAATACAAGGTAGGTTGTTTTCTTCTGGCTCACAGAGCTATGGAAAGATTGAAGCTAAAATAAGGTTAACAAAAACTTATATAGTGTTGTACATCCATCATTTGTCTCTGTGAAATAGCCGAGATCTCATTGTTTTGGTTTCACCACCATCTAGTGCTGTAGATTTTATTTTTTCATGTACGGTTTTGTGTGCAATAATCAGGAAACCTTCACTCAGTGTTTTGGGGAGGAAAACACAGGGTTAAGTGCTAGGAATAGATGGAACACACAATCTCTTGTCTATACTGAGCTCAGGTGTCGTGGGGCACTCACACACAAGCTTCTGACTACAATGTGGTATAGGAAACCTCAAAGAGAAACACATACCAAGAAGTGGAGCACAGAATAGGGAGCCCATCCCAAGAATGTCTGAGAAGCTCTGTGGAGTCAGAGACACTTGACCTAGTTCTAAAACGTAAGTAGAAGGACACAGCTCTTAAAGGAGATTATAGGCACGAGAAATCACAAATGCTATGCTACAAACATTGAAGCAGTGAGACTATTTTAAGGGACAAACAAAATTGGACTTGGCCGGGGCATAAGACACAAGTTGTGGGGGAGGAGTAGTGGGAACAGAGGCTAAGCAATGAGCAGAGGATGAGCTGCGAATGTCTTATATATAACGCCAAGACACTCAGAAACCATCATGACTGTCCACGGAGAATTATAAGAAAGGGAGAAAATAATTCCTGCATTTTGATGACAAAGACACATTTAGGAAAAAATGTGAGAGGAATATGGTATTAGAAACTCGGCAACCAGTTGGGATACAATGGCTAATTTTAAGTGTCAACTTGTGTAGATAAAGGAAAGCCTAGGAAGCTGGCAAAGTATTACTTCTTGACGGCCATACGGGTATGTTTCAGAGACTGGAGTGTGGGGCAGCAGACTGAGTGGAGAACATTGGCCCTCAATGTGGGCATGAACCATCCAGTTGCCTGGGAGCCTAGAGAGAATAAAGGACAAGGAAAAATGATATCACTGCTTTCTGTCTCAGCTGGGAAGCTCTGCCCCTGCCCTCAAACATCAGAACCCCAGGACCTCCTACCTTGGAACTCCAGAACTTATCCGAGCCAACCTGCACACTCTGGGTTCTTGGTCTTTGGTCTCAGTGGTCTAGTTGCGCCATTATCTTCCTTGTTTCTGACACTTCTGGACTTGGACTGAGCTATGCTCTCAGCATCCCGGGATCTCCGGTTTGCAGACCTGTCATAGGATTTCTCAGTCTCATAATCACGTGAGCCAATCCCTCCCAAATCCCCGGTCATCTCTGCTTTTCTGTATCTGATTGGTTCTGTCTCTCTGGAGGACTCTGACTAATATAGGAGAGTACTGCCACCGTTAACAGGAGATAAGGGGCCTGAGAGAAGGTCGGGCAGTGTGCAAGAAGACGGGAAGTGGTTTGGAAAGATGTGGTGACATACAACTCATAAAAACTTAGAAAAGAGTCAGCCCTAGAGCCCAGTGGTTAAAGGAGCCAGATCCCACATGTTTGACCACACCTGAAGCTCCAGCCCCAGCTGGCAAAGCAATCTTCTTGGTGTCCATGAGGGTGTTTCTAGAGGAGACTGGAGTGTGAAGCAATGCACCAAGTGGGGAAGTTCGCCCTCAATGTGGGTGGAAACTATCCAATCAGCGGGGGGACCCATAGAGGAAAAAAAGGCCGAGAAAGCATGACTTTATTTCTTTTAAAGCACAAAGCCCACCAGGATGGGGAAATAGAAGAGAAGGGATTTCACTGTGTCCAGCCTCACTGGAGAGGTGCCGTCTCCCTCTCTTTCTCCCTATCTGTGCTGAGCACATGTGTCCTCTGGCAATTAAAAAGAAAAAAAAAAAAAGCTTATAAAGAATATGGGGTAGGATGGAGGAAGAGACAGGAATTTTGCTGACAAAATAATTTTCTCATCTCTAAATATGCTAATGATGCTCATAATGCCTATCTTCTGAAATCCACAAACACATTGTAAAATATCTTGTGTTTAACACTACAGGGCTTGAAAATATTCTGAAAATCCATGAAGAATTGTGTTTTTATTAAAAGATTTCTATAGAAAACCTAAAATGATGTCCTCACTTAAATATACATGTTTTACTAATTTACATGTTCCCATTTTTCACAAATTTATTTAAAAACAAATGGCAAGGGTGCATTGAAAAGTACAGTACCATTGGCATTGGTCCGTATGAAATCCACTGACGTTGTCCTGGAGCCTAGAGCAGTGTCAGTCACACAAAAAAGAGTCAATAAATGATTGCTGAATGAAATGAAGTGAAAAATGAGAGAATGATGTAACACCCCACATCCACACCAGATGCCCTTGGAAAACCCAGATAACCTTTTCGTGGGTGGAGTTGGGAGTAACGTGATTCTGTCTCATGTTACAATTATTTGTGAATTTCTTTTTATTCTCTTGGCCACTTTCTCACTAGATAATTGTGTTTATCAGGAACTGGAGTTATGCTTTCATTTAATTTTTTTTTCCTCTGAAGCTTAACTCTAAGCTACCATGCACTAGTAAGTATCAAATATGTGTAAAATAAAGAAAAAATGAAAGAGCAGG
Organism: Tupaia belangeri chinensis; assembly: GCF_000334495.1. Lineage (NCBI taxonomy): Eukaryota > Metazoa > Chordata > Mammalia > Scandentia > Tupaiidae > Tupaia > Tupaia belangeri. The sequence goes on along the minus strand of NW_006160208.1, from coordinate 3,844,466 downwards.
CTGAAAAATAGGGTAATTAGATAAATATTAAAATTTTTTATATTTTTCTTGTATTTTACCAATTATGGGGATTTCTATTTCAACTACTCAACTCTGCCATTTAGCACAAGAACAGCCCTAGATGACACGTAAGTGAATGGTTATGTCCTAATAAAGTTTTATTTGCAAAGACAAACAACAGACCAGATTTGATAGAAAAGCCATCATAAGAGGACTCCTCACGTAGTGGAGAAAAGCATAGGTTCAGAAGCCAGATGCTGTAGATTGGATTTCTAGTATCTCATTACTAGTGCTTCTTTTTTTCCTTCCTTTTTTTTTCTTTTTAATGATAGAGAGTGCACATATATACATAGGAGAGAGAGAAGTACCTCCCACAGGGCCTCATCACACCAGTTCCCTTTCCCCAGCCTTCTAGCTCCTCGGGAGCCTTTGTGTTCTCAGGTCCACCCAAGTTATGAACCCTGGTCGGTCATACGGCTTTCAGCCCTGCAGGGCACCTGCTCTACTGCTGAGCCATAGCAACAGAGTCACTCTTCTCATTCCAACCTCTAATTGCCTCAGTTTTCTCATCTGTAAAATGAGAATAAGAGTGCCTTTTCATCGAATGTGTTAATACACTGTCAGCATCATGTAAGTACTTCATATTCTGTTTCTGATTAAAAATGGACTCACCACTATTCAGAGATATTAATACAGATCTGTTGAAATCTCTTCTAAGTGTTACTCCAGAATCCTACTGATTCCAAAGAACAGACCTGCCATAAAAGTAATCAAGTGTATTGAGAGGAAAAGTAAAGAAGACTTTTTTTTTATTATTAAAGAGAGATTTTTGCAATAGGGCACATGTGCTCACCAGAGAGACTAAGAGATAGAAAGAAGAAATCAACTCCCAGGGGGGATGGCCACACCGCAATCCGTTCTCTTCCATTCTCTTCTTGGGATCTTGGGCGCGCGCGTGCGCACACACACACACACGATGTGCTGTAAGCTGCTGGATCTAGGACTCGAACCGTGGTCGACTATGTGCGAGTCCAGCTATGTAACCATTATGCCATCTGCTGGTTCCATACAAGACATTTTTAAAACACTGCTCATAATGGGGCAAGAGCGCTCCTGTCATATGCTATTGGAACTTGTAGTTGGAGTTAAAAAGATCATTAAAAGGGAAACCAGATGAAATAGTATATGTATACCATCAACATTTTAGGAAGCAAATTAAACCAAAGCAAGCAGAAACAAGGAAATAAAAATATAAAAGAAATTTAATAAAAACACATGTAATTTACTTGAAAAGTTAATGAAATCAACAAACCTTTAGTGAGTCTCTCCAAGAATGAAAAAGACTCAAATTTACTAGAATTCAAAATGAAAGAGGGGACATGATTACTGACCTGATATAGATAAAAAGGTTATAATGGAATATTCCAAAACAATTGCATCTCACAAATTAAGTAACTCAGATAAAGTGGACAAATGTATAGGAAAATACGAACTATTGAAACCAACGCAGGAGTAAATGGATAACCTGAATGCATCTATAGTAGTGTAAGAAATGGGATTTTCTTTGATAAATAAAGAAAACCCCAAGTTTAAAGGCCTTCACTGGTGAATTTCACAAAACATTAAAAACTTAATAGCCATTCTTCTCATACTCTCTTAAAACAGAAGAGAATTGTGCACACTTCCTCACTCATTTTATAAAGCCAGTATCATTCTGATACTAGAGTCCAAAACATCACAAGGAAAACACTACATACTAATATCCCTTATAGACTCAAAAATTCTCAAAAATATTGCCAAGCTTAATCCAGAAACATGTAAACATCACGACCAAGTGAGATTTATTGCAGTAAGGCAGGGTCATTCTTGGTTAACATCCAAGTATCAATCAGTGGCATACATCACTTTAACAGAATAAAAGGCCAATTACTGTGATGGTCTAAGATTCAGAAAAAGCAACTGACAAAATCCAAAGCCCCATCATAATAACGCCCCTTAACAACCTCTGCTTAGAAGAAAACTTCCTCAACTTGAAAAGGCATCTATGAAAAATATCATAGATTAAAAACAGCTAATATAGTTAATGAAGCAAGACAGAATGCTTTCTTCCCAAGATCAAGACAAGGATGCCTACCCTAGCCACTTCCATTCAACATTAAACTAGATATTATAACACGACAACTATTAAAAAAAAAAACTCAACTAGGTTGGAAAAGGAGATTTAATCCTATCTCCATTTACAAATTACATGATCACATACATAAAAACTCTTAAAGTATCTCACAAAATAACAACTAGAGCTAATAAACCAGTTAAGCAATGAGTCAGGATACAGATCAATATACAAAAATCAATTCTATTTCTACACACTAATAATAAATAATCCAAAATTAGACTTAGTGAAACAATTTCATCTATAATAGCATAAGAAAGAATGAACTTCACAAATTGACCTAGAGATTCAACGCACTCTGTATATCAAACTCTCAGCTGTATTTTATTGCACAAATCAACTTGGTGATCCAAAAATGTATGTAGAAATGCAAGGGACCCAAAATAACCAAAAAATTTTGAAAAAAAAATAAAGAATTACGTTGGAAGATTCACATTACCCAACTTCAAAATTTATTACAAAGCTATGTTAACATAATTGCATAAAATGCAGAAGCATGAATATATTGAAAGTCAAGAAATAAGCATCCACATTTGTGGTAAATTGATTTTTAAAAAGCAGTAATAGAGAGTGTATGCATGCATGAGACAGAGAGAGAGGGAAAGGCACTCTTCATAGGGTCTGGTCTTGCTGCGATCCCCTTCTTTCAGTCTGCCAGCCATCAGATCTTGGGCACTTGTGTGCATGCCTAACATGTTGGCATGTTTCAGACCAACTAGGCTGGAACTCAACCTACAGTTGCCATGTCATAGTTCCAGCTTCTTTTGAGGAGCACATTATTATGCCATGGAGCTGACTGATCAATTCATTTTTAACAAGAGTTCCAAAACCATTTAACAGGGAAAGA
>NW_006160208.1:3841160-3841415 GCF_000334495.1 Tupaia belangeri chinensis | reverse complement strand
AATAGATAGTTCTGGGACAACCATAATTTTTGTGGAAAATGGATTTTGATTCCTATATCATACATACATATATAAAAATTAACTCAAAGTGGACCATATTCCTACATATAAATGCTAGATCTATAAAAATCCTTAGAAAAAAATTGTAGGAATAAGTCTTTGTGCCTTTGGATTTGACAAGGGTTTCTTAAATATTGAATACAACACCCAAATTATAAGCAATAAAAGAAAAATTAGATATATTAAGCATCATCA
>NW_006160208.1:3780941-3841136 GCF_000334495.1 Tupaia belangeri chinensis | reverse complement strand
TTCCTGCTTCACAGGACACCATCAAGAAAGTGAAAAAACCCACAGTATGGTGTAAAATATTTGCAAATAGTGCATCCAACAAGGAACTAGTATCCAAAAATCTTAAGAATTTTTACAACTTCATAATAAAAATCAACCCAATCAAAAGTAGATAAAGGACAAAAATAGATATTCCTTCAAAAATATACACAAGTAGGGACCAGTCGATGTCATAATGGCTATATGGCTGGATTGCCATATAGTTGACCATGGTTTGAGTCCCAGACTCAGTGACTTAAAACTCAAAAGGGCCCAAAGTCTCTAGAGAAGAATGGAGGAGAAGGCATTGTGGCATGGCCATCCCCCCTGTGGGGTGATTTCTAGCTCTTTGTCTCTCTGTCTTTCTGGCAAGTGCATATGCCTTATAACAAAAATTTCTCTTATAAAATATACACAAATAGCCAATAAACACATGAAAAATTCTCAGCATTGTTAGGCACTGGGGATGCAAATAACAATCACAAATGAAATACCACTTTATACTAAGATGCAGAAGGAATTAAAAAGAAAGTAACAGATGTTAGTAAAGATGTGGAGAAATCGTTCAAGCATTGCTGATGGGAATGTAAAATGATGAAGCTGCTCAAAAAAGTTTGACAGTTCTTCAAAAGTTAAACATGGCGGTACCATAGTGTTACCATATGACCCAGAAATTTCACTCTCGGGTATATGCATAAGAGAAAGATAAACGGATGTCCACCCAAAAAATGGGAAAATTCAAATTTCTATCTGATGAACAGGTACATAAAATGTAATTTCATATAATGGAACATAATTAAGCAATAAACATGAATGACGCCCTGATACATGGCGTGAACATTTTTAAAGGTTTGTCAGAATCAAGATGGAGTCATTTGCAAGAACCCTGACTAAACCAAGCTGAGAAAGACCATGGAGGAGGTGTTTTTCTCACATTAGCGTGCATGGTAACAAGAACCACCACAAGGAACCTGATGAACCACCATCTTGTACAAAGACCACTGCCATCTGACTCCAGGACCTCTTCTGTATGGATGTATGGACATCTACCCTGTCTCATTGATGTCTCCTGAGGCCAGTAAGAAAGGTAGCATTGGTTGACCCTTGTTATAATCATGGTAAGGAAGGATAATGGCCCCCAAATGACTGGTATAATCGCCATTCTCCTCTTCCTTCCTATTTATGCTTTTTTTTTTTTTTTTTTTTTTGATTTAAGACCTGCCAGAGAATGATAAGATACATAAGCATGTCCAGGGCAACCTGGATAATGTCCATGCGGGCTAAATGCCAGATGCCGTGCTCATACTTATTCCCAAATAAGCTCCTTTTAGTTTTTCGTACACTGAGCCAATTTACCTTTTTAGGTTAACAGTGTTACAGCATGATTGAACCTTGAAACCAAGGTGAGAATGGAAGAAGCTGGTCACAAAGGATTGCATATTGCATGATGTGTGCAAGGTCCAGATAGATAAATCTATAGGAACCAAAAGTAAATTAGTCAGGGACCAGTAGATGGTGTAATGGCTGTCGCTGGACTCCCATGTAGTTGACCATGGTTCTAGTCCCAGACCTGGCAGTGGTTTAAACTCATGCTGGGCGCATGTGTGTGTGTGCCCAAGATCCAGAGAAGAGAATGGAGGAGAAGGGATTGCGGTGGGGCCATCCTCCCTGGGCTGGGGGGAGGGGGGTGATTTTTTGCTTTCTGTCTCTCTGTCTCTCTTGGTCTTTCTGGCGAGTGCACGTGATGTATGGCAAAAAAAAAAAAAAGAAAGGAAAAAAAGAAGAAAAAGTAAATTAGTGATTGCCTGGGGCTGGGGCTACTGGATAAATGACTGTCAATAGATATGAGGTTCCTTTTGGGAGTGATGATGACGTTTTAAAATTAAATTGATGGTCATACTACTTTGTGAATATACTAATACTTAGTTAATTGTAAATTTAAGTGGGTGAATTTTGGAGGAAGTCTCTATATTAATAAGCTGCTTTCTTATAAGGAGAGAGAGGAAAAGAGAGAGAAAGAGACCATGCCATAATCCCTCCTCCTCCAGGGATTCTGGGCACACACACATGAGTACCTGGCACATTTTCTAAGTCATCGGGTATGGGACTAGAACTGCATAGTTGGCCGTGTGAGATCTGGCCACCTTAACCATTGCCACCTGGCTGACTCCTGTTTTATTTTGTTTATTAAAGAGTGCATGCTATGAACAGGACTAACCACTGACGATGTTAACCTTGGCCACCTAGCCAGTTTCTCCTCTGTAAAATTGCCTTTCCTCTATCCATACTCTGTTCTTTGGAAACAAGTCACTAGTCAAGGGCTAGAGAGTCAAGCTCCACCTCCTTTAGAGTCGGAGTGATCTCCCTGTGTTATTTGAAATTGTTATTTTTCTTTCTTAAGTTTATTGTATTTATTTCCTGAGAGTGACAGAGAAAAGGAGAGGGTAAGAGAAGAGAGACATCCTTAACAAGGACTTCATGCTACACTCCTTCCCTTCCTCCCTGCAGCCAGCCAGGATCATGGGTGCACCTGTGGACCTGCTGGGCATGTTCAGGTCGAACCGGGACACGAACACACAGCCTTCCCCAATGGCTCCAGCATCTCACAGCAGCCCTCTACTGTCCGTACCTCCTTGGCTGGGCCTGGAGTTCTCCGTTATGGGGGATTTCTCTCTTCTCTCTCTTTTATCTAGTCACTGAATATTGGTTTTTTAGTCAGCATGAATGCATGGTTATTTACCTTTTACTTTAGGATATAATCTAATATTACAATCGCATGATTCCCACTTTGGCGATTGGGAATTCTCTCAAGTTGGAGTTGATGTGATTAGAAATAAAATTTTTTTTTTCTATTAACAAGTCAAACTGACCTGAACAAACTTGGGAACAAACACAGTCAATTTCAGAAGTTTCCCTTTTCCTGAAGAGAATCTTCTACCACCCCTGTGGGCAGCAGAAGGAAGCTTTGAGCGTTGTGTAGGTGCCCAGATCTGTCAGGATGTTTGACGGTATGTGTGGGCAGTGCTGGTGGGGAGTGAGGTGAGCTAGCCTCAACTCAGATTTGCGACTCATAAAACTAAGTCTATGTAAAAGTAGGTCAAAGTCATCCGTGCCCCTAAATGCAATCCTCTAACTCTTTTAGAGCTGTGTTGTTAATGCCCAGGCAGAGAATCTTATATTTTCAAATACTTTCCCCCCCTCTACTGTCAAGGAAATGGTTCAGTACCAAAACCATCTGAAAAATCTAAAAAGACTTCCAGATAGATTCAGTCTCTTTCTAGAGCTACAGTGACTGCTTTAGGTGTTGAATATAGGTTGGGTTGCAGAGATAGCATTGTGTCATCCTGCTTTATTTCAAACCCAATCCAAGCTTTCAAGAACAACTTTGGGAAAAACTAACTAAATCTCAGTATTTAGTTTACCTTTACATTTGTTTGGGGGATAGAAAAAATCTGTTCTACTATTTGTTTGCCATATTTACAGTACTCATTTCATTTATCACTGATGTCTTCTCTTAGGGATGGATCTTTTAGGGTAATTATTTTCAAGGGGGGAAAATTACACGGAAACTTAAATTTCCCATAACAAGCCTAGGAAAACAGAAAAACATTGGTATGTTCCTCTTGCTTTATTAATAGTTGTTATGATAATTCACAAGAAGCTTTCTGCTGATCCATTTACTCATTTATGTATTTATTCATGCAACACATAATGATTGAGAATGAATAATGACTTAGAAACTAGTAGAACTTCTGTTCAGATAGAGTAAAAGAAAATAGGCAAGAGATGAATAATATATTTAAATTTAGATAATGACAGAAGAAGGATATTTTGTTAGTAACATGTGAGGACAGGTGTACTTTAGTTAGTGTGGATGAGAAAGGCATCTCTATGGATGTAGCATTGTAGCTAAAACCTGAAAATAAACGAGAAAGTTTCATGAAGTAAAGTGAGAATAGCACCTTCCAAAAATGCCTAAGAAAAAGTACATTGGTGGATATCTTGGTCTGTCTGGGCTCTCAGACTACTATAAACTGGGTGGATTATAAGCAAAGTTCTGGAGGCTGAGAAGTCCAGAATCAGGGCACCAGCAGGTTCAGCGTCTGGTGAGGACCTGCTTCCTCACAGCGCCTTCTCGTTGTGTCTTTTCATGGTGGGAGTGACTAGCTCACTCTCCAGGTTCTCCTTTATAAGAGCACGAATCCCTTTGGAACCTAATCATCACCCAAAACCCCACTTCCGAATACTAACATCTTCAGGGTCAGATTTAACAAAGGAATATTGGCGAAGCATGTGCAGTGAAGAATGGTGAGTAGGGGAGGAATGCAATTAGTGTAAGGTGAGAAAGATACAGGAGCTATATAGCTTAGGGCTTTCAGGGTTTTAAGGCAAAGAGTCTGAATTTAAAATGAAATGTAAAGACCAACAAGAATTGTGGTAGGGAGTTCATAATAACCTGCTTTCTGTTAAAAAGTATGACCTACTTGTGGAAAACACATTGTAAGAAAGCAAGAAGTGATGGTTCGTTCATAGGCAAGACATGATGGTTGGCGGCATTAAAGATGGAAAGACGCAGGCATACCGGGGGTATTGAGTGAAGGCAGGGGTCTTGCTGACCGATTAGATATGAAGCAGTTTCCAGGTCTCTCACTGGAGGGAACTGCCATGCACTTTGTCAGATGACAATTATTTAACCGAGAGCACATAAAATATCAAAAGTGGAGTGGCCACCCAGACTGATAGAGTCTACCTCAGCCCAGATCTCCTAGCTCCCTAGGAGGTAAATCTGCAGTTATTAAGTGTCCACCATATTTTTCTTTCAGGAAGGAAAGATGCTTTCTTTGAAATAAATTCATATTCCTTAGAACTATACATTCATGGAAACAGGGAGGGAGCAGAACCCAACCTGTCTGACTCTGTGTTGTACTCCCAGTTCTCATTTTCCATACACAAGATCAGCTCTACATTCATCCGTATACATGAAGAACACTCATGAGTTTGTGAGTGGTCAAGAGCAGATTGGCGACATGGTTAACCTCCACACTGTCATTCAACCCCAGGACAGCCTCTTTGGTGTTTAGCCTCCACCCTTCCTCCTGCCACTTATCCTGCACAGTCACGCTTCCAATGATCATGACAAAAATCATTAGCCTCGGGCACACAAGGAAAAATTTGCCAGTACAGATGAATGTCTAAAATAATAAGGGTTTTTATTCAGAGTAGACTTTTAGCAGCAGTAGACATTTTCTCTGCCCCCACACAACAATTTTAGGGTATCTGTTGGCACCTTGAATCATTTTATGTGACAAAGCATTGATCTTGGTCCCCAACCCCCAAACCCCAGGCTGTGGACTGGTAACAGTAGGAACTGGTCTATACAGAAGGATGTGAGAGGCAGGAGAGCAAGCACAACTTCATTTGTATTTACAACCAGTCCCTGTTGTTCCCATCACCACCTGAGCTCCACCTCCTGTCAGATCAGCAGAAGTATTGGCACCTCGTAGGAGCACAACCCTGTTGTGAACTGTATATGCAAGGGATCTAGGTTGGATGCACTCATAATCCATCCTCCTCCCCCTGTCTGTAGAAAAATTGCCTTCCACAAACTGGACCCTAGTGCCCAAAAGGTTGGGTACTGCTGGTGTAGAAGGAAGTTCTTAAAGCTATTTGCATTTTCTCCCTATTGCTGTTATAGTAAATCACCACAAAGGGAGTGGCTGAACACAATACAAATGTATCCTTCTACAGTTCTGGAGGTTAGAAGTCCAATCAGGCTTGCTGGGCTGAGATCAAGCTCTTGGCAGGAATATACTTCTTCTGGAAGTTCTGAGGTGAAGGAAAATCATGTTTTGTCTTTTTCAGCTTCTAGAACTGCCTGTATTTCTTTCTTTCATCACTCAGCCTCTGCTCATGGGGCCACACCTACTATTGACTCTAATCCTCCCACTTTTCTCCCAAAAGGACCCTAATGTTTACATTAGTTGCCCTTGGCTGATCCAAGACAATCTCTCTGTCTCCAAATTCCTAATTATATCAACCAAGGTTCTTTTCTTTTCTTTTTTTGTTTTTCTTTTAAAAAATATTGCTAAAGTGCATGTGCACTCACCCAGAGAAACAAACGGTGGGTGGGTTGGAGGGAGGAGAAAGCACCCTCTAATGGGACTTGGCCATGTTACAATCCCATCTCCATTTCTCCACCCCGTCAGGATTTGGCACACACAGGCACATGCACCTGGCATGCTTTACAAGAACTGAGTATCAGCCATGTGCAGCCTGGCTTCCTTAACCATAAGGCCACAGGGCCAGCCCACCCAAGTTCCTTTTTCTTGTTAGGTAATGCATGCTCAGATTCTAGGGATTAGGACGTGGACATCATGGGGCAGGGCATTACGTCACCTGTCATATCCTCCGCGTCCACAACTCAACTCTGCAATGTGCCAGAGAGCACACTGCCAGCTTCAAACTTGGAAAATAACAACTTCATGGGGGTTTTTTTGGAATTATTTTTTATTCAATTTTATTTGTTATTATTATTGTTTTATTTTGACCAGAGAGAGGGAAAGTGAGAAAGCAAGCCACCAAGTCTGAGACTTGAACTGTGGTCGACCATATGAGAGTCCAATGCCCCAACCACCATGCCACCTACTGGCCCCAGAAAATAACTTCTTAAAAGAAATATAGAAAAAAAGTAAGAATTTTTTTACAAGATTCTATTAAATTAGTAAAACATTCGTAGCATCATTTCATTTCAGCAGTCTTAAGTACGATAAAATCCACTGTGGCTTTTTTGCTTATTAAACATAGTTGTGGGACAGTCTTACTTTAAAACGCAAAATGACAGAGGATTCGTGGAACGCAGCAGATAATGGTTACTTGTGATGATGTAATAAAAAGAGTATTAGATGTGGGTGTTAATGAAAATAAACATGGAACCGTTTGACACTACGATGCTTTGAAGTTTTACTGTAGGGTACAATGGTACTGAAAATTCAATTCATAATAAATTTAAATTGTCTTTAAATCGTCTTTAGATTAAATTTAGGAACTCCCTTAGGGCAGTAGAGCATCGTTTCACTCCACTAGTGTATAATAGCGGGAGAACGAAGAATTCTAAAGGGAGAGTGTTTCTAAAACTCACTGAGGGCTGGGTGGTGGTGCAATGGTAACACAACTTGGAAAAGGTCCTGGTTCACATCCTGGAACCTCCCTGAGCTCATTTGGTGCATAAGTGGGTACCCGTGACCTGGTCCGGCCGAGAATGACGGTTGATCCAGTGGTGTCCCTTTCACTGATGAGATAAACACATTTTTAAGAACAAAGGTCTTGAGACCAACAGTTGGTGTAATGGCTATGTAGTCGACCACAGTTCGAGTCCCGGACCCTGTGACTTAAACTCATGCTGGCAGTGTGTGCGTGTGTGCCCAAGATCCCAAGAGGAGAATGGAGGAGAAGGGATTGTGGTGTGGCCATCCCCCTTGGGGATGATTCTCGCTTTCTGTCTCTCTGTCTCTCTGTCTTTCTGGTGAGCACATGCATCCTACAGCAAAAACCTCTTCAAAAAAAAAAAAAGAGAGAGAGAGAATGGTCTCATTTGAAATATAACAAGGTATCTAATATGTTGCCTGTAGTTTGAACTTACAAGTATTTCAGTATTCGTTGGTTCTATTTATCACTTATCCATGCAAAAATACTGATTGAGTCTCCAGTCTACACGTGACATGTAATGTGGGGCCTCACAGTTCATTAGAAGGGTGCTGGCATTGGCTCTGAGTGTAATGGGGAGCCACTGGAGGCTTTTGAGAGAAGAGTGGCGAGGTCAGGCTTCTGGTTTATTGTGTCGTAGGAAAAGTCATCACGTATTTTTCCATGCGAAATGCGTCATGACGTTTCTGATGACGCCATAACAGTGTCGCTTTGGCTCCTGGGTTGAAGCTAGACAGAAAGAGAAGGAGTGAGGAGAGTGAGGAGACTAGTGTCAGGACAAACAGTGTGAGGCATGTGTGTAGCAAGTTACTCTAAAACACAATCGAGGGGTGATTCCTTAACATCAGATGTACCCTAATCAACCACCCAGAGGCAGGTCCTTAACACTTCAAATGATGAAGTCAAAATCTACACTTGAGAGCTTGTTAATTAGCCAGTTTCACAAAGCAGCGAAATTGTGGGGTTTCAGATGGGTTCAAGATTTGCACAGATCCCACTGCCCTTGTAGGGGCACAGCATAAGACGCCTGTCAGTCTCATGCTTAACACCGTCAGCGTTGAGTTCAAGGTCCACGGCTAGAAGCCCACTGGTCCCAATTTTGTCTGCTGAGTCCCAACTTAAGAATATTATGTTTCCCTCTTAGTAAACCTTCATGCCAGGTACAAGACAGGGTGCCTATGGACAGAGAGCAGAATGCCAAAGCCACACGATCGGCTTTTCTGACTGTTTTTGTACATGCTTGTCAGGATATATTTGAATATTTGGTGGGAACTGGCCTAAGAATCACTTTTACTGTCACGAACCATCGTATGTGTAGGGAGTTAACAGAGAAGGCGCAGCGAAGCTGCTACCATCCTTTAACCCTGGGAAACTGTTCACCGAAAGAACCTGACATTTACTGAGTCATCAGCCAGCTCAGAGCCCTTCGCATCTATAATCTCATTTGTAATCCAAATCTGGGTTCTATGTGTTTGTGTTCTGTGCTGGATTTGTTTGTCTGTATTCAAATATGCCATTGCTCTAAAATTTCCCCCTTAATTTAATTTACCAGTGTGTGGGTTTATGAGGCGGGGGTGGGGCCTAGGACGTGGTCTCACCGCAAGACTTTCTCCTCCATCTCTCCCTCCTTTCGCAATTCTGGGCACATGCACACACACACCTAGCATGGTTTTCAAGCCACCAGGTCTGGGAATCAAACCATGTAGTCAGCCATGTGTGATCCAGCTGCTCTAACCACCCGTCAGTGCTGGGCCTAAAATAATTCCCTTCAAAGTATCTTCATGGGCCAGCTGGTGGCTCATGGATAAATTTTATTCGTGTCTCTGTACTTTGAGGTTTTACATTTTTTTCTTCAAGAAATCCATCTTGTATGTATAGTCTTAAAATATCATTACAAATTCCTAAACACTTAAAGACTGATCAGTGATTACTTTTTTGATAATTTGAACATGAATCTAGGCCAAAAACTTCCCTGAGTTAAGATGAAAAAACTTTGACCCTGCTAAACACATCATAAAATATCTAATGGAAAATGTTATATAACATCAACCCCTGACAGTAAGGTAATTCATTTTTAGATGTACCACAGTGACCAAAAAAATATTTAAGATATTTTAAATGATATCTATTGAATATATTTGAAATGGTTATATAGGGTCATCAGAAAAGTCCTGGGGAACAGCAGTTAGTATAATGGCTATGTTTTTGGACTCCCACATAGTCGACCGCAGTTCGCATCCTGGACCCGGTGGCTTAAATTCACGCCGGGCGCGTGTGCATGCATGCCCAAGATCCCGAGAGGAGAACAGAGGAGAAGGGTTTGCAGCGTGGCCATCCCCCCTGGGCGGAAGGGGGTGATTTCTCGCTTTCTGTCTCTCTGTCTCTCTCTTTCTGGCGAGTGCATGTGCCCTATAGCAAAAACCTCTCCAAAAAAATAATTTAAAAAAGTCATGATCAAGACACACTTTTGTATAGCAAAACTTATGTCATTAGTTTTCTGACAACCCAGTACTTAAGATTCGCACATAATTCTTTAGAGAAAACATAAAATAAGGTACAATAAAAATGTTACTGAGTTATCTTAATGAAACATTACATCACATTTCCTATTTAAATAATTGCCAATCGGGCTAGCCCCATGGTGAGGCAGTAATGCACTCCTCCATAGAAACCGAATTCCACAGGTGACCATGGTTGAATTCTTGGCCCCGACAGGCCTCAAACATGCTGGGCATACCTGCGGGTGCCCAAGACTCTATGGACCCAAGGAAGGGGGCTGGCGCTGTGGCGGGCTAGCCGTCTGTAGAGGGCGCTCTTTGTTCTCTCTCCCTCTCTCCCTCTCTCTCTTTCTCTCTCTCTCTCTCACATGTACCTGCATGTGTTTTATCATGATTAAAGGGAAAAAATAATTATTAATTTGTGTTTTCAACTTCTTGCTCTCTCTCCTACCCTCAGTAATAAAAACTGACAGCTACAGGTCTCAGAATCAGTTCTAATGATTATTCTTAGATGAACTGGATAATGAATAAGACAGTTCATTCCAGGAGTTTGACTGTGAGAGCTTTAAATAGTTTGCGTATTTGTATCTGTGAGTCCTGTACTTTATAGCACTAGTTTTAAAACTTTTACATTTACTTAGTATACATCATTAAAAAAAAAAAATCCTATACAGCTCATGCATTTTGCCAAAGGCAGAGAGAAAGAAACACTCCTCTCTGCAGAAGGGATGACCATGCTGCAATCTCTTCCCCATTCTCCTCGTAATTTGGGAAATGCACATGCAAACACATGCACGCGGTGTGTTTTACAAGCTGCCAGCTCCGGGACTCAAACTGTGCAGCCAGAAATGTGGGATCCAGCCCTCCTCACCTCCACGCCCTCTGCTGACTCACATACTGTTCGTCTGTACAGCATACAATGTGGTTTTCAAAGCATGTATGCAGTACTTGTCAGTCAAGTCAAAGATGTAACCAGAGGCATTGTCCTCAAAGATACAACACCGTCCTCACCAGGTAACTTTCCATTCTTGTGTCTGCCAAGCGGCTTTTCCTGAGCCCCTCTCACCCTGCAGTCCACCCTCTTCTATACAGTCTCTGGCCTCGAGAGTAAGTTCGAAAGGGAGCTCTGAGCAGAAATTCATTCCAAAATAATACCTGTGTGTAAAAGCTTGCTCTGTATTTAATAATAGAGACACAGTTTAATGGCTTGCATTCGAATAAAATGTAACTTTGCAAGGCCTCATTTCTCACCCCTAAGAGTCTGTCACTCAAATAAATATCTGCCCAGCAGGCACCTCCGAGCAGAGGGACAGCAGCTAGGCTCACTTGCCAAAGATGCCTGTTCTTTTCATTCTGGCGAGATTTTTGTTTGTTTGTTTGTTTGTTTTTGAGAGGTTTTTGCTATGAAGTGCATGCGCTCACCAGAAAGAGAGAGACAGAAAGCGAGAAATCACCCTCAGGGGGTTATGGCCACACACCTGGCGTGAGTTTAAGCCGCCAGGTCTGGGACTTGAACCACAGTCGACTACATGGGAGTCCAGCGACATAACCATTACGCCAACTGCTGTTCCCTTTGTTCTGTAGGAGTTGATTTTAGCTTAATGGTATAGTGGCCAAACTGAGGAAGCAAACTCCCAAGACTTCAATGCTATTTAAAGAAGGCACAGATCTTTAAATGGGCTTTGTGGAAGCCAGACACAAATGGGAACTCCCTGCAGCTTGTCAGGGACTCTGATCTCCTGCACTACTTAAATACAAGCCTTCAAAATGTTCCTGGAGCATGAATATTATGAAAACACTCTGCATAGATTTGTTTGCACCAAATGAACTCATACCTTAACTTCATTTTTCTATACACTTTTGAAAATTTCCTCTAGTTACTAGGGTTGAATTATAATTTTGTTATCAGACGCCCAAGCTGAGACTTCTGGAAACCTGAAGGCTGGAAGGTGAGGCTAAGGTAAGTGGAACTTCAATTTCTCCACTTCTCTGGAGGCTGATCAGGAGTGAAGGTTCTGCGCCCAGAACACCTGCGCCCTCTGGTGGGCACACGTGGAACACACGAAGACTTCACACAACGTTAGAGTTGCACCTGTCTGTCCCGCGTCCCCAGACTTTGTTACCAGTTTTTCCAGTTTTACTTTTTTTCAAGTCCCTTACCAACTGACAAACTTATGAGACCAAACTTATGAGACGGCAGCCATGAGCCAGGGCAGAGTCATACCCGTGGTTTTCTCTCTGTCATACAAAATGAGAACCAAATACTGACTGAAGTCTGCTCCTCCTAGGCATCCCATGCCACCGTCACAAAACAGAACAAACCTGGTGTTGCCTCTGTGGCCCCTGCGAGTGGCGTATGTAGACCTGGGCCTAACAAGCAGTGGCCAAGGAAACGCATGGCCAGGAAGACAAAACAGTCTGTAGAAAGGCACTGACTGAACCCACCTCCGACGCGTCTGTGTGTCGGGTGGGGCGGGGTGGGGCAGGGTGAGCGCAGGAATATCCTACCGCATCCCTTTCTTTTTTTTTTTTTCTTTTTTCTTGTTTTTATTTTAATTTTTTATAAACATTCAATCATATTATTTAGCTTACAAAGTGAACATTTCAGTATGTGAACATTTCTCCCCAGTCCAGTTGATCAGAGTATCTTCCACCAATAACACCACACCTCCCCGTCCCGTCAATGCTGTCTCCGTACCCCTCCTCCAAATGTCCTTCCTTAGGTCCCTCTTCTCCACACACTCCCTTTCTGATTTTTTCTTTAATCACCAAGCCTTCAGTGTTCCGTGGTTTAGCAACGTAGCCATTACGTCATCTCCTGGTCCCACACAGCACCATCTTAATGATACTTGGACTAACTGAGGGAGGGATTCTGTTCACAGGTTCAGAAAAGATGGGGGTGGGCAGAGGGGTGGGGCGGCAATAGCTTCCAGGAAACCACGAAGACAGGGCAGGAGACCGTCCTGAGCCGTGGGACTCTCCAAGACAGCCAGTGACAAGAGGGGTGAGCTGGGGGGACTCTAGAGGTGTCTGAGGAAGAGACCTTGGCGCTCGCGGACCCACTGCAGACCCGCTGAGGCTGCAGGCCTGTCACCAGGAAAAGGGAGGGGAGCCCCCCAGCTCAGCTGGGGGAGCCTGGAGCAACTTTAAAGGAGAAACTGCCCTCGGGGGACTAGATAGCCACAATAATTATACTGGCAAAGTCGAGAATATTTAAATTGAAGCAATTGATTTGATTTAATGTTCCCAGATATTATATATACATAGGACTTGTTTGCACATATTATAAAGTGCTTTGTGCCCATGTGCTGAGATTTAAAATGTCACTAAGAGGTATGAAAGTGCCATCTAGTGGGAAAGTGGAGAATTGAATTGAACCTAATTCTAAGCAATTTTGTCCTTTTTCTCCCTGTAGAAAACAATGACATTAGATTATGTTGCAGTGGGGACCAGTGACCCGGAGCACGCAGGGAGAGCACCTGGCACGTGGTCAGCAACAGCGGCAGCCCCCCACCAGGGCATCGGGACGTCCTTACTCATATTCTTTTTTTTTTCTTTTCAATGCAAATACTAAGGTTTTAATAAACTGAACTAAACATCCCTTCAAATGTTAGGAGGTCTTCTGGATTTGTTTGTTTTTATTTCACAATCGTATGAAAAAGAAAAATCATAATTTTAATTTTTTGGGAAAATATAAAACAAAAAAATCCCAATGCCAAAATACCAAATTTAATGGAATCTATATATTTTTCGGATTGTATCCATGATTTGATTTTTTTTTGGAGAGGTTTTTTCTATAGAGTGCGTACGCTCACCAGAAAGACAGAGAGAGACAGAGAAATAGAAAGTGAGAAATCACCCCCCGGGGGAATAGCCACGCTGCAATCCCTTCTCCTCCATTCTCCTCTTGGAATCTTGGGCATGCACGCACATGAGCCTGGTGTGAGTTTAAGCCACCGGGTCTGAGACTCGAACCGCAGTCGAGTCCGCGAGTTCAGCGACATAGCCATTATGCTAACTGCTGGTCCCTCCATGATTTGATTTTTTTAAACCTCATTGTTCTTACTTTATTATTTCTTTGTTTTAATTTTTAAAATTTTTTTACATTTAATGACTATACAACACATTGCTTGTAAGCTGAATTTACAACATGAATAGACTTCACACCAGTCCAGTTGAGGGTACAAGCCACTTGAGTTCTTTCAGCCTAGTTAATCAGATGGTATTATTACTATTAACAATACTAATCACTGGTGATTAAGTGCACTGAATTTTATGTCTAGGCTAGACATTTTGTTGAGTTTTTATTTCTTCTGAGAGAGGAGAGGGGGAGGCATCCCAGCAGGGTCCTTGCATGGCAACCCGCCCTGGTCCCGCCCAGCCTGGGTCATGAGCACACGTGCGTGGGCACCCAGTCTGCTCAGGGCACCTCTGGGACACATCCCAGTCTCTTCCACATGAGTGCAGTTGTATGACCACTGCACTGCTACCCGGCCCTGTGACATCCCTTTAACAGCCTGTCCCCTTAACTCTAAAACATCCATTTTATTACTCATCCCTTTGGGATAGAAGAAAGTGAAAATGTTGGGACCAGCAGTTAGCATAATGGCTATGTCACTGGACTCCCATGTAGCTGGCTGTGGTTTGAGTCTGTGACCCGGTGGCTTGAAACTCACGCCAGGCGCGTGTGCATGCGTGCCCAGGATCCCGAGAGGAGAACGGAAGAGAAGGGAGTGCGGCGTGGCCATCTCCCCTGGGGGTGACTTCTCGCTTTCTGTCTCTCTCTGTCTGTCTGGCGAGCGCATGCGCCCTAGAGCAAAAACCTCTCAAAAGGAAAAAAAAAAAAGAAAGAAAGTGATAATACTATAAATGATATTCTTATGATCACTCCCTCCCTGGGATTGTTAAAAAGGCTGCTCAGGGCTCATTTCGGCACGCACTATTCTAAGACACTTCTAGAAGCGGCTGGAGTTTAAAGGGAGTAGGGAGGAGAACATACAGACCCTGGCTCTAAGAGCAGCAGCCTGACTTGGACAGCAGCGCCGTGAGCGCAGACAGGATAGCAACGAGTGTGAACTGCCTGAGAGTCGTAAGCCGGCGTTTCAGACGCGTGCTGCATTCTGACATGTATGGATCACGGTAGCGAAGGAAATGCAAACTGACTTCAAACATACAAATTTAATTTGGGGTGAGAAAATGTTTGAAACCCATGTATACATGTATATACACACACACACACACACACACATAAATAAACATCTTCCATCAACTTTTTGAAGACCCCGTCATACAAGCCTGGCCAAGCTCTACTCCCCGCCTTCCCTTCCTTTTAAATCAGCACCTACAGAAACAGGACCTGGAGTCAGAGCACCCGGCATCAGCCAGCTGCAGGTGCTGGGAGAGGGCGCTTCACCACCGTGGGCTTCGCGCTTCCGGATGTGACCACTAAAGACTTCAATCTCCGACCCTTTGTGGTCCCTCAGTAATTCATGTGCCAAATTCCACCTTCCGTTAATCTCCTCTCTTCTTTTCTTTTGAAAAAGTTTGTATTTCTTTCATGAACACGAAAGACAAGAGAGAGGAAGAGAAAAAGAGTGGCAGAAAGAGAGTAGACGGAGAGACGGAGAGGACACCTCAGTAGGGTCTCACCACCGTGAGTCACACTCAGTCTTCAGCCAGCCTGGAATTAGGGGTCTGACATCCTCAGGAATGTCTTTGTGTTTGTTCGTTTGTTTTGGAGAGGTTTTTGCTATAGGGCACGTGCGTTCATCAGAAAGACAGAGAGACAGAGAGATAGAAAGCGAGAAATCACCCCCCAGGAGGGATGGCCACACCACAGTCCCTTCTCCTCCATTCTCCTCTTGGATCTTGGGCACGCACACACACGCGCCTGGTGTGAGTTTAAGCCACTGGGTCCGGGACTCGAACCGCGGTCGACTACATGGGAGTTCAGAGACATAGCCATTACGCCAACCGCTGGTCCCAAGTTTCTGTTGTTTTTAAACTACCTGCTTGTGGTAATCTGTTATGAAGCTCCAGGACATAGATGGATCATTTGCGATGGGGAAAGAGAACAGAAGGCAGAGACTGTGAAGTATTACCTCCTCCCGTTACTAGTCGTATTCCTGGTCCCCTTCAGTCTCGCCGTCTCTCACCCACAGAGGCACACTCAGAAGAATGTAACTGAGTGCACAACTGAAGAATTAATCTACACAGATTTTAGTTTGTGGAATGACCTTGGAAAAGACAGACATGTTCTCCCAAAAAGGCAAGAGAGAGGCCTGTCCTGCTCTGCCTAGTAAACCCGCATGTGTGCAACTGGGGGAAACGGGTCCCAGGGTCAGGCAGAGCCCACAGACCACATGGGGAAGCGGTGGTCAGGTGGCGGTCCCCTCTGCCTGGCACCTCAAGAGGCCTTCTCTGGATAAAAGAGGCTCTGAAAAGGTACATCCTAGGAGAAAACTCCTGTGACCATACGGGATCATCTGGAGCATCCATGAGCCAGTGGGTTCTCCCAAGGTGAACATCAGGATACTGTCGATCGGGAAGTTGGAATATTCTCACACAAGGAAGGGGAAGGGCCCGTTCTTACCCAGACCGTAAAGAGCATGAAAAAACAGGGAATAAAAACGAGTGATGACAAAGAACAAGGTAGACCCGGAGGATTAGGGAAGAGGTGGCTTTGAACAGACGCAGGTGGAGACACGACCCTCATCAAAATGGATAAAACTCTCTTGAGTCTTTAATTGAGGCAGGACATGAGCTAAGGCCACAAGGAGAATATATAACTAAAAATCCATTATTTATAAGGCCTTTCATAAAGAAACGACTCAGTCTTACATGCGATTCTCGTTCTAGATTTGAGGTTTTCTCCTTAGAGTCTACGAAAATGGCAGACACCCAGGCCTGAGGTACCACATGTACGAATTGCAATATTCATGACCCGTGCAACCTTCTTCCTGGCTGGCTAGGAGTGCCAAGGATTTCAGAAAGATAAGCAGCTCTGGAAAGAGTCAGACCAACCTTTCTCTGAGTGTTTAGAATCAAAATTACTCAAAAATTTAGAACTTTTAAAATTGGAAAACCGGGTCAGCAAATGGCATGGTGGTTAAAGTGCTGGATCCCACATGGCTGATGCCACCGTTCAAGTCTTGGACTGGTGGCCTGAAAAATATGCCAGGCACATGAGAGTGCATATTCAAAATCAAGAGAGGAGAACAGAACAGAAGGAATTGTAGGGTGGGCATCCCCTGGGGGTTGATTTCTCAGTTTTTCTCTCTCTGTCTCTGTCCAGCAAGTACACACAACTTATGGTTAAAAAAAAGAAAATCATCTAAATAAAAAAAAAAAAAACTATGTTCCATAGGATAGCATAGTAAGAAATGCAAAATAATAATAATAATAAAATAGGTTGAGTTTAGTTGAACCAGGGTCACAATCAATAATACTTTGGGTGACTAAGTCTTGGTATGTTGAATATTTCCATTGCAAGTCATAGAAATCTCCACGTGAACTGGCTCAAGCAAAGGGGGACTTCTTGCTCTGAAAACGGAAGAGTATAGAGTTCACTCAGGCCTCAGGCGGTCTGACTCCGTGTCTCTGTGGTCCTTGGGTTGGCTTCTCAAACTTGCTACCCCCACAGTGAAGGCCAACACTTTCTTATTCACCTGGAGAGGAAGGAGAAAGCCATTTTCTCCACAGTCAATTCAAAGTCGCAAACTTGGTTCATATCTATGACTCTGAGTCAATCCCTGATGCCGGGGAAGGTCCTGGGCCTGCCCACACTTGAGCTGGCGTCCAGGGCGAGGAAGATGAGATCTCAGCAGGGGATGTGCACAACCTGCACCCTGGCAGTGGAGACGAGATCACTTCCACCTCACACTTATGTCCGTAATGCTCAGGGAACAGAGTAGGCCACACGCATGCCCACCCCACCAGTAGCTACCAAGGTCAAGCAACATCAACTTTGGACGTTTTTGTTGGGTAGAGGAAATAAGAGTCTTACCATGTGCTCTGGTTTGAACCTGTCCTGAAATTCACGTGTTGAAATTTGGTGGTGACAGGCCTAAGAGGGTAAAAACTTAATGCAACCACAATGTTGAAAGGCGGGGCCTTTGGAGATTTGGACTGAGGTCATGAATGGGTGTGTGATTTAGCCTTGGTGAGTTGATAAGAAGAAATGAAACCAGAAAAGAGACACAGACACACGTGCATTGCCCCCTCCACCATGGTGATGCAGCACAAGACCCTCAGCAGAGGTGGCCCTCGGACCTAGGAACTCCAACCACGAGCTGAACAAATCTCTATTCTTACAAATCACCCAGTTGCAGGTGCTTTTTGTCATTAGCAACAGAACAGACTAGAACATCACATTTATATGACCACAAAGAGTATGTTCTAATTTTGTCTATGTGATGACTACCAAATAACATTTAAATAAAATTCTCTGCCTATCAGATTGTCGAAAATTCCTAAGTTTGATGTCATGATGTCACCCAAAGTGTGGCCCTCTCTTACATCGCTAATGGGAGAGAAAGTTGCTATGGAGGGGCATTTGGCAATATTCATCAAAGTCACAAGTGCATTTATCTGTTTGTTTGCTTGCTTTTTTTTTTTGAATTCTATTTCTGGAATATGTCCTACAAATTTATGAAAGAGTGAAAGGCTAAAACACCAACATGTGCTGCAACAGGGGAGTGGGTAAATAAGATGTGGAATTCCTGCCATGAAACACCAGGCTTCTGTAACAGGGTGAGGACGCCCTCCTTGTACCAATCAGAAATGTCTCCGAAATGAAACGCTGAGCGATAAGAAGAATGTGTTCAACAGTGTGTAGAATGTGCAGCCTCTGGGTGTGGGACAGGGGATCTTTCCATTGTATATTTTATATCTTCTAGTGTTTTTATCTATAAATCATGGGCATATACTAGCTATTCAAAAATGAAAACATTCTGCAAAGTTAATTATTAAAAAACTAAAAATAAGTTTTTAAAATGCTTTTTAGAAAAGACTTTACTGAAAGATACCATCGTATCAGAAATCATATTCTAACCTTTTTTTGATGTGAAGTGGTACTTCAAGAATATAAAGGTCACAAAGAAGAATAAGATAATGATATTGTTTAGTAATCTTGAAGGCGCTCCAATTTTCAATTCTAGTTTGACTTGAATCTATAGGTATTTTGGGTCTGGCTTCCTTACGTTATTCTGGTCATTTTGATTTTGTTTTGTTTTGTTTTGTTTTTCCTTTCGTCTTCCTCAGGAAAAACTCCTTTTTATTCAGTTCTTTAAGCCTGTCCAAAATGCTTTTCTTCCTTTTTTTTTTTTTTCTTTTTGAGAAGTTTTTGCTATAGGGCGCGTGCGCTTGCCAGACAGAGAGAGAAAGACAGAGAGACAGAAAGTGAGAAACCACCCCCCAGGGGGGATGGCCATGCCGCAATCCCTTCTCCTCCATTCTCCTCTCGGGATCTTGGGCACGCACGCATACGCGTGCGGCGTGAGTTTAAGCCACTGGGTCCAGGATGTGAACTGCGGTCGACTACGTGGGAGTCCAGCGACATAGCCATTATTCTAACTGCTGGTCCCCTTTTCTTCCTTTTTCATCTCATAGAACTCTGTACATCTCACTCATTTCTGTTCGAGATACGTATTTTGTGTGATTATTTTATTCTGTTGCTCATGCTAAGTAGACGGTCAGCTTCATGAAACTAGGGCCATAGCAATTTTCTGCCTCCACATTCCCAAAGCTCAGTGCTACGGTATCACCTAACTGTGCTCAATAACTATTTTTTCTATTGGATGAATTGTATATTTAGTAAAAGAGACTGGTAACTATGTAGGGACAGTTCAAATTCTAGGTTACGGCACTATTTCAAAATAATAGCCAGGTAGGGACCAGCAGTTGGCGTAATGGCTATGTCACTGGATTCCCGTGTAGTCGACTGCGGTTCGTCCCGGACCGGGTGGCTTAAACTCACGCCGGGCACGTGTGCGTGCGTGCCCAAGATCCCGAGAGGAGAATGGAGGAGAAGGGATTGCGGCATGGCCATCCCCCCTGGGGGGTGATTTCTCACTTTCTATCTCTCTGTCCCTCTCTCTGTCTTTCTGGCGAGCGCACGCACCCTCTAGCAAAAAACCTCTCCAAAAAAAAAAAAAAATAGCCAGGTAAATATTTTTCACTAAAGAAAAATCCCAAGTGCTATGAATTCAGGAAGTTGTTTTAAAAAAGTTAAAAGACTCTTCAGTATCTTTCCATTTGTTCCCAATGTTTTTTTCATGTAGTATGGATGTACTTTTCATAAATGTTGTCCAATATATTTATTATGTAGTTTTAAATTTTTTTAGAATTATTTTATTTAACTTTATTTATTTGCTTATTTTAATTTGACCATTGAGGGACACAGCAAGAGCATGAGAGAGAGGCAAAGTAGGAAAACAAGCCACGAGGTCCAGGACTCAAACGGTGGTCTGCCATGCCAGAGTCTAGCACCCTTAACCACCATGCCACCTGCTGGCTCTATTACGCAATTCTTTGTAAGTCCATAGAGCAATAGCTTGGTGCAGGGAGATGGCAGCTTGCTCCCCTCATCCCCATCAGCCTCCCGCTCCCATAACCACAGGCACAGGCAATTTACTTCCAAGTAAATTGCTTCTGTTATCCTCACCCGTATAGAAATTCTGGAGTTCACATTCATACTCATTCTCAGGCCATGCCTATCCAAATTGATATGAAATTTTTATACACACATACACACACAGACATATAAAACTGAAGTGACAAGAATTTCTGCGTATTCTAAAAATCTGCCATTGGACTGAAACAAATTCTTGCTTTACAAAAGGAATGCTTTTGCATAGGCAGTGTATAGATTTTTGCAAATTGATGATGAGTGTCCTTATTCTCATTTTCTCCAGTTTCCATTGTTCTTTGGACAAATCGTTTTGACTCCTTTTGTCAGTTCTACCTGATCCTTTGGTGCCACTACTTGATTTTTTCCTGGTGTATCTGCCTATATATTAATCTTTGAAAATACCATCTTATTGTGTCTTTGGCTCAGCAAACGTGTGAACCAAAAGCAAGAGACTAGAGGCTGAAAATAAACTAGGGTTCTCACAGAATGGGGGTCTTGCAATGACAATTGGTTTTCTTTGGGTGTTTTGCTTACAAAAGCCACGCCCCTGCCACGTATTGCTGGGAAGGAAGTGGAAGGCGCAGGGTCACCTTCAGCGAAATCAAAACCGTCTTCCCAGAAACAGTCCAGTGTGCCCTTCAGGGGTCAGACGGCAGGTGGGCGCTTCCTCTCTGATTGAGTCTTCTCTAAAATCCAGTCCACGTACTCGACCACATTGGTGTACACGCCTGGTCTCTCCCTTTGAGCACAGCCTTCGCCCCAACTTGTGATGCCCACCAAATGCCAGACCTCGTTGTGTTTACAGGACAGGGGGCCCCCTGAGTCTCCCTGTGAAAAGAGGAGGAAAGAAAAGGTGCACAAATCAGTCCGATGCTTCCCGTCTTCAGTACACTTTGTTCAGAAGGACTTTGCCCAAACCTCGGTGTTGGCCCTCTGATAACCGATTGCTCACACTCAGGCTGTCTATCCATTGTAGATTTCACCGTAAATAAAACTAATGTGCCAGGTTCTCTGCGCACTGGCGTTATGCATTCTGATCTGCATGCATTCAACTCGCTGAGGACACTCTTACCTTACAGGCGTCCCGCCCTCCTTCCTGGTAGCCTGCACAGAGCATCTTACTGGTAATTTTATGACTTCTGTATCTGGCCTGGCATTCTTCACTGGACACCAAAGGTATCTTGACTTTCTGAAGAGTATCTTGTATTGTGTCTGAAAAAAATTGGGGAGAAAGGCTGTTAGTGGAATAATCAAATAAGTAGGGCTGGGACCAGCAGTTGATATAATGGCTATGTCACTGGATTCTCATGTAGTCGACTATAGTTCAAGTCCCCAATCCAGTGGCTTAAACTCACACAGGGCACATTGTGTTGCGTGCCCAAGATCTCGAGAGGAGAATGAAAGAGAAGGGATTGTGGCATGGCCATCCTCTCTGGAGGGTGATTTCTCACTTTCTGTCTTTCTGCCTCTTTCTTTCTGGTGAACGCATGCACTCTATAGCAAAAACCTCTGTCTCAAAAAAGAAAAAGAGCATATAAGTGGAGACTTGTGGAAAGTTCATAGGAAAATGGAATTAAAGTATGAATTTGTTTTGGTGACCCCCCAAATTGAAACCTATGCCTTACTTTTTCATAATGTGCATTTTTCATAAACATTTGGAAAACCCCCCTCATGCCATATATTTATATCTATTTAATATATGATCTATGTATGTATAACATATATAGCAACCTAGAACTCTACTTATTATCAAAATGATATCTACATACAAATATAGAAAGAAAAATGATTAAGTTTACGTCATAGACCTTTTATAATTACAGGTATAAAGAAGACATTCATCCCACTATTATTCGTAACGTTCTGTCCATGTTCATTAAGTTCAAAATGAATTATGACTCTAACTGGAATTACTTTCCAGAGCAAATCATTGGATAACCGGCTAGGACATTTACCAGAAAGTGCTAAGTTTCACATTACATTTCATTAAAAATAATTAATCTGTAGAGAGATTTAGTCACATTTAACATTTCCGATCAAATAGATGCGATATCGCCCTCACGTTGGAGATTTCTGCCTTTCTGCTCTATAAATACCTTTACTGTAACCTAGTCACGTTCTTTTACTCGCGTTGTAACTCTGAGACTTGACAGAGCAGGAAAGGTCACGACTGACGTCTGACCTTTACTTTTAGGGTAGTGCCCTTGAAAACATCTTTTTTTTTTTTTTTACCTTTTAATTTTCTGTACCCCCATCCAGTCACCCAGCAGTCACTGTATATGACATTTTTATCTCCTTTGGAGGGTAGGCATATGGGTCGTTGAGAATCTGCATTTAAAAAATGCCAGGTTAGTTATCAGAAGTAAAATACGTTCTTTTTCCAGAAAAGACTCTCTTCGTTTCCTTTCAATGATTTGTGTTTTCTCTATGGGTTGTATTTTTTTTTTATCTTGTCATGTATTTCTATCTTTTCTGTTCCACCTTGTACCTCATACATCCCAGAATGAGGGGATGCGAGACAAGCCACACCATTTTCTACTGTCCTAACTAGGTTTGTGATCCGGTAGAAGCTGCACTGTGACCTTCAATCCTCTTGCTCCTAAAAAAGGAGATATGCAACTGAATATCTGTAATATTCCAATATTATATGATAAAATTGTCAGTCTATGTATCTGAAGAAGTCTAAAGAAAACTTACCTCTTCACCCATATCTCCAAAGTAAGATTCAATAACCAGGCAAGAGGGTCAGTCTTAACAGACCGAAAAACTAACTCTCCAGACCCACTCTCTTTCCTGCTAACACGTGGGAAGATTGGTGGGGTCAGACACGAATCTGGTACTGTCAGGCATTTTGTCTAGGCCACCACTGTAGACACCTTTCCAATGAAAATTCTACATACCTGTATAATTCATTGGTGTTTTGAGTTTCAGCAAGGCAATATCAAACCCACTTTCTGCCGATTCATATCGATCATGAATGATTATTTCTTGAACCTCAAAGAAAGGTGTATCCTCTTTTATTTCAGATTGATTTAAAATGCCACCATAGACACGCAAAATTTTAGGTGACTTCACCCTAACGAGCAAACAATAGAGGGAGACCAAAATCTTTCACTACATCATTTGCAACATTTTTTGAGCTGTTTTAGATGATTCTTGCTAATATTTTCTCCCAGTGGTAGACTAATTTTAGAAGGAAAACAGTGATTCCGTGCTAAGATGCTCAGTCACGCACCTCCCTGTAGAGGTGGCCACACACTAAAGATGCCTGAGCTTTAGTCTCAGCTCTGCCACACACTAGCCATGACCCTGAGGAATTCTCTTAGACTTCTCTGTACTCCATCTACCTATATGGAAATAAAGGTGGACCGTGGACTTCAAAGGTGTCTTTGTTTGATAACGGGAATATGCTGCATGCTGATAGACTACAAAACCCAAACCAAACACAAACACGTAAAACGATCTAGAAACACCTAGGACGATCCTAAAGTAACAAAGGCAAAGTTTACCAGCTAAAATGCTCTAGGATACATATCATCTCCAGATGGAGTTTTTATATCCAGCCAATATTGAAACTGACCAAAGTAGGGAATCCAATTTAAGGATGCAGAGTGAACTTTTTCTGTACTTGGAAATCCAATGGAGAGAAGAGGATGGTAGGGAATAGGAAATTAGATTCAGAGAACCGAAAATTCTCTTTTAATCTAGTTCTGGGCTCTGTGCACAGAGCAGTGCATGGAAGGTCATGTGCTTCTATGGGGAACAATAAGAAAGCCCCCGGGGAAGTGTATGCATCTAAATAGGAGGGCGGAATAGTCCCTAAGCAAACAGCCATGTTCTTGCACCTATTCGGATGCTGGTAGCCCAAGAGTGGCTCTTTCTTTTTGCTTTTGTTCTCAATAAAAATGGGCAATTATTTGGCACATGATATCATTTACAATTTTAACATAATTATTTACTTCTATGCCACTAATAGAGTTCATGTATGTGCAAGGACGGTCCTAATAGAAGCTGCCATGGTACTGACCCATAGAAACAATGAGCAGCTGTTACTATCCACTGGTTTCCAATGATGGAGCCTCCACACAGGTGTCCCCAGGTGGATGACTTGGCATGCAAAGTTATCTGCCATGGCCACTCTCCAGGAACAGATGCATTTCCTCCAACAATTCTGGGCTTGATTTTGGTTGTACATGCTACAATAGAAAGATGGCAGTGAGTAGTTTCCTCCATATTTGCTTTCTACCAGTAGTTGCTCCTTCAGGAACAAAAGGTAGAAAAACTCTCCTTCAGGACCAGCAGTTTGCATAATGGCTATGTCGCTGGAGTCCCATGTAGTCAACCGTGGTGCACGTCATGGACCCAGTGGCTTAAAACTCACGCCAGGCGCATGTGCATGTGTGCCCAAGATCTCAAGAGGAGAACGGAAGAGAAGGGATTGTGGCATGGCCATCCCCCCAGGGGGTGATTTCACACTTTTTGTCTCATCTCTCTCTGTTTGTCTGGCGAGCACACGCACCCTATAGCAAAAACCTCTCCAAAAAATACAAACAAAAAAAACAAACAATTCTCCTTCAATCCTTTTACCATAAACCTAAGTTGAAGACTGTATAATCAAGTCAGTAAAGCAAAACATGCACATAAAAAATTAAATGACTAAGTCATCTTCTAATTAAATGCCAAAAAGAAGCTGCTAGTCAACTATGGTTCAAGGTCCGGACAGGGTGGCTTAAAGTGCACACCGGGTGCATGGGCATCTGTGCCCACCCAAGATCCTAAGAGGAGAATGGAGGAGAAAGGATTGCAGCATAGCCATACCCCCTGGGGGTGATTTCTCGCTTTCTCTCTCTCTGTCTCTCTGGTGAGCACACGCGCCCTATAGCAAAAATCCCTCTTAGAAAAATCCATCAATTAATCAATAAAGCAATTATTGCCAAATCAGATTCCTAGACCTACAGCATCACCTGGGATTATTATAGGAATCCGCTTTACCCAGATTGACTCAATCTTGTTAACCAAAATAGTTTTTCTGAGCTTCATACTCTTTGAGATCTCTCATTGGAACTCCAAGGAGACAGTCAACTTGAAGCTTGAAACAATAAGGACATTCCACTCCAGGAAACTGAAACTCCTGACTTGAGGATGAAATGCTAGATCGAACCTTCACCCCAGATAAAAATTAACCTGACCTCTGCTTTTCTGCACATGGCCATGAACCCCTCCCCCTATAAAAGTGTCTGTAACTTGGCTGACCAGTTGAAGATATTTGTAATGTCTTCTTGGTATGGCCACACTGCAATAAATTCTCCTTTTCTCTTCACCCACAACTTTGCCTCCGTGTTTTATTGAATGGCAAAGGGTTGAACCTGCTTGGGGTTTCTGGACTGGGAAATAGGGCCCCTTGTCTAGCTACCGGATCTTGTCAGAAGCACAAATTCTTGAGTCCAATCTCAGATCCAGGGAATCAGAATCTGTGGCAGTGTAGTCCAGCATTCTGTTTTAACTAGCTTGCTAAAGTTTGAGAATAGTGTTATAAAGAAAAGCTGAGCACCTTTCACTCAGTTTGCAGCTTTTGTCCAGTTCCTGTCCCGTCCCTTCCACTTAGGTTGACTTTGACTCCCAGTCACCTCTGCTCTGTCCACATTGAAACCAGGACTAATCTTCTGTTTGAAAACTTCTGCTGCCCTTTGGCCTTGTTAACAATTTGGGATTCTCTTGAGTCATCCTTGGAACATTCTAAGAACTTTAACTTAAGTATAAATTATCCAGTCTCAGGAAATTCTGATTAGCAATGCAATAACAGACTAAGACATCTGGGTATTGTTTAAAATGCAGGTTCCTATGTCTGTGTGGGGTTCAGAGAGGGGCTGACATTATTTCTAAGAAGCTCTTAGGTGTTGTCAATATGCTGTGCCCAGACCACACTCCGGATAGCAAGGCTCAGAGGATCAAGAAGTATCACATCTAAACCAGCCGGTGGTAAGGTGGTTAAAGCTGCTGGATCTCACATAGTTGACCATGTGGTTCGAGTCCCAGACCCATTGACTTGAAAAACACACTGCTTGTATGTACATGCATGCCCCAAATCCCAAAAAGAGAAATGGAAAAGGGAGTGTGGTATGACCATCCCCCATAGTGGGTGCTTTCTCACTCCTCTCTCTCTCTTTCTCTCTCTCTCTCTCTCTCAAAACAAAACAAACAAAAAAGTATAATATCTTTAACTAAAAGAGGAACATAAATAGCAGAAAAGTCACTAGTCAAATTCTGAATTCAAGACCTGCACAGTCTATTCATTAGTTTTGTAGATGTAAAAAACATTTCTAGGTCCTTCTTACTGCAATAGGAAATGAATGCATAATTTATGGGACAGGCTTGAAATAAGAAGGAGGAAACTGGAAAAGGAGTTTGAAGGAAACAATAGCTAAGAAAAAGCTGAAGTAAGAATGAGCATGAGAGGGTCCAGCAGGTGGAGTGGTGGTTAAATCACTGGACTGCCATATGACCTACAGTGGTTCAAGTCTCAGATCTGGAGGCTTGCTTTCTCACTTTCTCTATCTTTCTTTCTGTCTCTCTCTCTTTGGAGAGCACATGTGCCCTATAGCAAATTTAAAAATTAATAATGATAATAATAAATAAAATTGAATAAATAATTGTTTAAAAAAATGAGCATGAGGTATTTGTAGAAGCCTGAACAGAGAGATTTCATTTCAGTATGGACGGGTGAAGGTGAATTTGGGAGGGACTTTTTCAAGATTGTAACCATATTCTGAGATTTCCAGGAAGCCTGTATAGTTTGCAAATGGTATGAAAGGCAGAGCTTAGGAAAATTAATAGCTAAGCAGTAGCTACAAAAAACAATTCAAGAAAGACCTACTACATTTGGGTCACAGGTCTATGTATTCTTTTTTCATTTTGTTTCTCAGTTTAAATAAAATACTAATCACAATCTATTTGCTAAGCATTACATTTTGTTTAAGAACTATTTGTTTTATTGACATTGTTATGTATCTTTAGAACCTTAATTTATATTGTAGACTAATGACAGTGTAGGACACGATAAACATCTCAGCTAGATATTCTCTCTTAAATGAGAGTACTGATTCCTCTAATACAGCGCAGTTAAACCTAGCTATCTAATCCATTTCATTCAAAAGGTGTGCCAAAAAGACATAAGATTTCAGTCTCTGTCTTACATTTTCCTGTGAAGCTATCAATCTACACCTGATGCATTCTCTAACTTCTACAGGCCAGATTATATCAATTCAGCAGAGAAGATCGTGATAAAGGAAGATAGTGGAAAATGGGATCTGCCGTTCATCACGGTATAAGGCTGGTATGTCCACATCACTTAGCAACATTTGCTAAGTGTCTCTCTATTGTGCTTAATGCTTAAAGTAGAACGAAGACAACCACATTTTTTTTTTGAGAGGTTTTTGCTATAGGGCGCTTGCGCTCCCCAGACAGAGAGAGAGAGACAGAGACAGAAAGCAAGAAATCATCCCCCGGGGGGATGGCCACGCCGTAATCCCTTCTCCTCCATTCTCCTCTCGGGATCTTGGGTACTCATGCACATGCGCCCGGTGTGAATTTAAGCCACCGGGTCTGGGACTCGAACCACGGTTGACTACATGGGAGTCCAGCAACATAGCCATTGTGCTAACTGCTGGCCCCACAACAGAATTATTTTGAATACTTCTGGTTTTAGGCAAATTTATTATAAGGAAAAGAGATAAAAGTCAATTGCCCTTTTAAAGGGTCTTGAGCCATTCACGGAGTTTCATCCGAGCCCCTCTACGCTCTAGGAAGGCATAGCTTGTGGGTTGGGGGTATTAGTCCTGGACACCATACAGCATCTGTGTGCCCTCAGGAGGATAAGGACTGGTGCACATTCTGTGAAAGGCAAATAATCTGACACGAAAAAGATTTCTACACTTCTAAAATGATTGCAGAGCATGATTATAACTTCTGTTGTGAAGCATGATTATAGCTTCCATTTTATTCATTAAATCTCAGCTGCATCTTAGTTTATAGTACATTATAATATGGAACATTAAGCAATGTCTAAAAACATGTAGCTTTATATAAATTAAAGTATAAAGCCATACTAGGTAATTATAGTAATTTAGAGAAGCATGTCCATGGGATGTTCCTTCCTGTTAGGATTCTCTTCCTGTGCACAATCTATTATATTTGCCTACAAACCACCCCTTGTTACCATGCTCAGAAACACTCCTGGAATCAAGACATGGCTAATGTGATTTTCTATTATAATTTTTGCTACCTTAGGCAATCTTTTTATTTCTATCCCATCATACTCATTGCTACAAATTTAAAAGATTTTTTGGGTAACTTTTGCCAGTATTCATCAATTGTCAGGGACCAGCAGGTAGCGTAATGGCTATGTCACTGGACTCGCACATAGTTGACCATGGTTCGGGTCCTGGACCCGGTGGCTTAAAACTCACGCCAGGCATGTGTGCATGCATGCCCAAGATCCCAAGAGGAGAATGGAGGAGAAAGGATTGAGGCATGGCCATCCCCCCCAGGGGGGTGATTTCTTGCTTTCTGTTTCTCTCTCTGTCTGTCTAGCGAGCGCACGTGCCCTATACCAAAAACCTCTTAAAAAAAAAAAATGGCAGAACCCTTGCAGGAATTTGAAAGAATGATCACCCCAGAAAAGCAACGACTTCAGTATTTCTTGAACAGGTATGTAGTTTTTAGAACATATGCTGGTTATTTATATTTCACTTAAACGTCAAGTGGGAAGAAAATTAACTGTCTGATTAACTAAGGAACAGTTTGACATTTTGATTTTCAAACATAATAAGAAAATCTTTGACCCGGGACCAGCAGGTGGCGTGGTGGTTAAGGTGCTGGACACTCCCACATGGCTGACCAGAGTTCGAGTCCTGAATCTGGTGGCCTGCTTTCTCATTTTGTTGTTGTGGAGAGAAAACACCCAAAAAAAAAAAAAAAAAAAAAAAAAAAAAAAAAAAAAAAAAAAAAAAAAAAAAAAAAAAAAAAGAATGAATAAATAAAATAATTATAAAAAAAAACTTTGACCCTGATAACAAAAGACAGATAAAAGGGTGTTGACTGAATTTGTGTTCCACAATGAAATTCTAGTTGCACGAGTATAAATACCCTGAAACATATATTCAGTGAATATTAGGCAATGTAGCATGTAGTCAAGACTCAGTATTAAAACATGGTCAGCTTGGATGACAGGAGTAAAGATAACAGAAAATTGCAAAATGTGAGGACTAGCAGTTAGCATAAAGGCTATGTCGCTGGACTCTCACGTAGTTGACCACGGTTTGAGTCCCAGACCTGGTGGCTTAAACTCACGCTGGGCGCATGTGCGTGCATGTCCAAGATCCCGAGAGAAGAATGGAGGAGAAGGGATTGTGGCATGGCCATCCCCATGGGGGGTGATTTCTCGCTTTCTATCTCTCTGTCTCTTTCTGTCTTTCTGGCAAGTACATGTGCTCTATAGCAAAAACCTCGGAAGAAAAAGAAAGAAAATTGCAAAATGTGCTTTTTTTTTTTTTATCAATTGTCTCCCTTCTGTCGCTATTTTCGACTCTCAGTTATAAAACAGTATAAAACGGGTCATTCTGATATGGCTTTAGAAGTGCTTTTATACTTACCATTATCCATCTTACATAACCTTAATGTGTATCCAGAGATGCCTCCTCTCCCATGAAGTATTTTGGTTGGAGACCCATTTGAAGAAAGTTTTAGGTGACATTTGCCCCTGCAGTAGGAAACAACATGCAAACAGCACGGACGTCGGAGAAGCGAGACAGCGACCTCCCCCAGCCCTTCGTGCGTCGTACTTCCTTTCGCTGCAGTGTTCTCCACACGGGTAGAAGGTGAAAAACTGACAGCGGACGGCATCTGTGCACTTTTGCTGGCAGGCTTCATGGCCTTGCACATCCACGATGTCCAGTTCTTCTCCCAAGAAGTCGGTGTCACGGTAAAATGAAGAGTGACAGAACACTAGACAACAGACCGCAGAGCGGATATGAGACACAGGACCAGCTACACCCAGCGCACTTCTCAGCACGTGCTGGTCTTAGTCGGAAGGAGGCGCTCTCGTTCTTTACCTGGAACGCTGTGCCTGCAGTTCTGCAGGCTGAAACCGGAAAGAGCTTTGTTCTTCTGAATGCGGGTGCTTGGCAATCCACTCTGAGATGTCTTAAGAAGACAAAGATTTCTAACGGACAAAGCAGATCAAATAGGTTTTTGCCATAGGGCATATGCGCTTGCCAGAGAGAGAGATAAACAAAGGGAAAGAAAGAGAAATCACCCCCCAAGGGGCATGGCTATGCCACAGTTCCTTCTCCTTTCTTGATTTTAGGCGTGCGTGCACACACACTCTGTGTGATTTCCTTTTCCTTTTTTTTTTTTAAAGAGAGATTTTTGCTATAATGTGAATGTGCTCGCCAGAGAGACGGAAAGCAAGAAATCACCCCCAGGGGAGTGGGGACAGGGGTGGATGGCCATGCTGCAATCCTTTCTCCTCCATTTTCCTCTTGCAACTTTGGGCATGCACACACACACGCACCTGGCATGAGCTTTAAAATGCTGGGTCCGGGA
The DNA here is from genome assembly GCF_000334495.1 of Tupaia belangeri chinensis. Lineage (NCBI taxonomy): Eukaryota > Metazoa > Chordata > Mammalia > Scandentia > Tupaiidae > Tupaia > Tupaia belangeri. Next base: position 3,810,185 of record NW_006160208.1, on the reverse strand, counting down.
CTCAAACAGTGGTCGACTACGTGGGAGGCCAGCAACATAACCATTACACCATCTGCTGGTCCCTACTCTTGTGTGATTTTCAAGCCACTGGGTCTAGGACTTAAACCATGGTGGACCATGTGAGAATCCAGCCACTTTAACCACTACACCACCTGCTGGCCCACGGAAACTCCCCACACATACACTCATATGTAAGGTGAGCTCATGTTGGCACTTAATAGCAAAATGTTTCCTGTTTACTCCACCGCACTCCACAGTCCACAGGTTGTACACAGATCTTCAAACTGAACACCCCTGGCTCCGTTAAACTTTTTTAAGCTGCCTCTATTGTCAATGTTCCTAGTAACTTCCTTCTCTATTTCCTTCCTCTCAACACTCCTAGCTTCTCTCAAAGACTAAGGAACTTTGTTTAAATTTTTTTTTTTGAGAGTTTTTTTTCTATAGGGCATGTGCACTCACTGGAGAGACAGAGAGACCCCCCCCTGGGGGAATGGCCATGCTATAATCCCTTCTCCTTTGCTCTCTTCTTGGGATTTTGGACATGTATGCACACGCATCTGGTGTGAGTTTCAGGTTGCTGGGTCCAGGACTCAAACCGTGGTCAGCCATGTGGAAGTCCAATGACGTAACTATTACGCCATCTGCTGGCCCCAACACTGAGTAATTTTAATAGTACCCAGAAATCTCCAACTCAGTTGCTACAGGCTTGTAAAGCGATAAGCAAAATCCATTGCTTACTCTATCCCAGAAGCTTCATCTTCCTGGAAGGGAGTGACTTCCTAAGTAGCAGAAAGTTCCGGTCTAGAGCAGGGCTGCCCACCAGAACTTCTGCAATGGTGGAAATGCCGTCAAGTTGGTCGGTGCCATCAGATGTCACAGCCAATCTGCATGTGGCCACTGAGGGATTGAAATGTAGCTAACAGCAGAGAAAATGATTTTTTTGTTTTAAAAAACTGTATCTAATTTTATTTATTATTATTTTTTAATTTGACCAGAGAGAGAGAGGGAAAGTGAGAAAGTAAGCCATCAGGTCGTGGATTTGAACCTCAGTCAGCCATGTGGGAGTCCAGCATTTCAGCCACCATGCCACCTGCTGGCCCTGAGAAAGTCAACTTTTAATTTTATTTCATTTTAATCAATTTAAACTTAAGTAGCCAAGTCTTGGTTTATGGTAGCATTGTTCCTATCACACTGCATTAAAGATCAATGTAGGTATTGATTGGTAATTTTGTAATAGGGAATAAGATAAAACAAAACAAAACAAAACCAACAAAAGAAGGAAAAAAATGCCAATAGTGACTAATACAACAACTTACACAAGCATCTTTCTAGTTCCTAAACTGTCTAATGCCCCCAGGCTCCATCTTTGCCTACCTTTTCATCCTGTCTGCATTCAGTTCTTTGGTGGCTTCACCTGTCTCGGCTTTAACACCAGCCGATGTGGTCCTCACCCCCTCTTCTGAATCAGACTTTTTTTTTGGTTCAGCATTTTCCCCTAGATGTCTAATAGGCACGTGCCGGTACTCCGCTCCTCATGGAATGTGCCGCAGCCCTATCATTGGCATGCCCCTCCTCCAATTCCTCCTGCCCCAAATCTTGGTGCTATCACTGGCTCTTTCACAAACCACACCCAGCCCTTCAGCAAATTTTATTGGTCCCATAAATATCCCAAACTTATTTTTTTTTTTTTTAATTTTTCCGGAGGGCACCTGGGGAGGTGGGGGTGGAGCACTTACCGTTGAGATTCTTTTGACCATTCTTGGGGAAGGAAGGTGAAGAACAAACAGTTGGGGTGATGAGTACAGAGGCGGCGGCAGACGAAAGCGTCAGGAGCCACGACACTGTCGATGGTGTTGTCTGCGAACACTGTGTCGGAGAACACGTCCCTGATGCAAGCTGTGCGGCAGAAGAAATCAGGGAGGAAAGCGATTCGCGGCAGAATCGTCACCGTTCCTGTCGCTGGTTTTGTGAATTCTCTATGGACAATTTTCTAAGCACTTTTAACTTTTTTTAAAATTTAGAATAAAAATAAACTAATTCTTTTCAACTTGAAATTGAAATGTAAGTTCTAAGTATATAGGGCATACTGAAATCTGTCACATGAAGAAGGTAAAAGGGCACTGGGTTCACGTCATCAATGAGCATAAATTGGTATCTTAAATTAGATCTTTTGTGGGATCAGCAGAGGGTGTAGCAGTTACATCGCTGGACTCCCACATGGCTGACTGCAGTTCGAGTCCCAGACCCAGTGGCTTGAAAATCACACTGCATGCGTATATGCATATGTGTGCCCAAGCTCCTGGGAAGAGAATGGAGGAGAAGGGATTGCGGCATGGCCATCCCATTTGGGAAGAGGGGGAGTGGTTTCTCACTTTCCCACTCACCATGTCTCTCTCTCTTTCCCAAGTGAGTGCATGCACCCTAAGGGGGGAAAAAAGACAGAGAGAGAGAGAGGTTGGGTTATTGGGACAGTCATGACACAAAAAAAAGACAGATAGAGAGAAAGAGGTTGGGTTATTGGGACAGTCATGACACATTTTAGAAAAATACGTCATGACTTTCCTGACAACCTAATACATAGCATCAGCACTGCTCCTATGTAATGGTTAAGCTTCCCCATTAAGAAAACAATACTTACCCAGGTTAGAAAGTGCACAAGATTTCAGTGAAAATCCAGACACCACGTTACGGAGCTTCGTTATTCTTGTTGGCATCCCTGTGTGGCTGTACTTCAAAAGACAAATGTTACTGCATGAAAAGAAAAAGGAAAAGATGTTTTATTCTTCCAACTGAAAGTAGAAAAAAATTAAACACAAGATAATAATAAGAAAATCCCACTTGAAGAGATGAAATGGTCTTTAGAAGGCAGGAATTAGCTTGAAAGCATTCACTTGAGGCTGAATGGCGGGACTTGCATTTTAGCACAGCCACGGGGCACCTGGTGATCCTGGGAATTTTAATCTCATTTCTCCACCAGTAAAGTGACAGCTGGAGCAGGATGATGGCATAAAGAGTGGGAATGGGTGAGTGGATGACTTCTCAAACCCTTCTCAATGACAACATTAAAATTATTATTTATTTAATATTATTTATTCATTCATTTATTTTAATTTGACGAGAGAGAGAGAGAGAAAGGAAGCTGCCAGATGCAGAACTCGAACCGTGCTTGGCCGTGTGGGAGTGTCCAGCACCTTAACCATCATGCCACCTGCTGGTCCCACAGCATTTTAACTTTTTAAATAATGCTTTGCAACACTCCACTTTCTGGCCTGTATTTCATGTTGATTTTAACTTTTTAAATAAAGCCTTGCATCACTGCACTTTCTGGTCTGTATTTCATGTTGTGTTGAGTCTTAGACATAAAAAAAAAAGTCTGATCTAAGCTAGAGACAAGCGGCGGGAGACTAATTATTAACTTGGAATTTTTTTATCACTGTCATTTTAAAAATAAATATTTAATGCTTGGTTTGCTTCCACCCATCTCCTTTCTGTAAATGTGGAGAGCAGATGTTTAAGATCCAGCGCAAAATCCAAACAGTAGTCATGGGAACTTATTTCCCTCTCTGTGTTGGAATCTAGATAAATGAAGTTTGCTAGATAAATCTTCATGTCCAGGTCCACATGCATACAAATATTTCTAAGTATCAAAGTTAGCCATGTATTTTCCTAATTTTAAAAAACGAGAACACAGACTTATTAATAGTACTTAGAGACCAGATCATGTTTATATTCTTACACAAAAGGCTTATTCCTGGAATATTTCAATATCCAGTGTGGGCCAGGATAAAACTTTTCACACGATCATCAGTTATTCTTTTACTTGTTGTTTTTTGCTGTAGGACATGTGCATTAGCCAGAGAGAGATAGAGAAAGTGAGGACTCTCCCCAGCCCCGGGGAACGGCCATGCCGTAATCCCTTTCATCTGGTCTCTTCTCCAGGTTTTGGGCACACACCGTTGACTGCGCAGTCGGCCATGTGGGATCCAGCACCTTAAACTCCTTGCCACCTGCTGGCCCCCGCTTCAGTTGCTCTGTCTTAGGTAAAGAACAATTACTTAGGGGAAAGAGGACTTGATTTTTATTTTTTTGATTATATGGAACTCTATATAGTATCTTTTAGTTTAGGAAGGGCATAACCAATTTGATCAATTGAAGGTATTTCAAAATTGCCAATTAAAAAAATGTAGCCCTTTTGAAATTAGTTAGCATATGGATTAAGCATATGTATTTCTTAAAAGTGTTGTTAAGAGGCAGACTCCTTCCCATAAGTGAAATGCATCCAAATTGAACTTTCAATGCACTTTTCATTGAAGAAAACTGAGTACTATTATAGAAATATTTTTTAGGGGTTAACAATACATTTTGACATCAGGATGAGAAATTTTTTGTTTTGAGAGATTTTTGCTATAGGGTGCATGTGCTTGCCAGAGAGACAGACAGAGAGAAAGTGAGAAGTCACTCCCAGGAGGGATGGTCATGCTAAAATCCTTTCTCCTTCATTTTGGGCACTAATGCACACGTGCCCGGCATGAAGCCCGGCATGAGTTTCAAGTCACTGAGTCTGAGATTTGAACTGTTGTCCGCCATGTGGAAGTCCAGTACCCAAACCACCATGCCACCATTTTTAATGGAGCTTATTGTTTTTCATTGGATTCTCTATTGTCCTTGGGCTCAAGTTAACAGTTCACTCACCGATGCTCCGCACTGAAAAACTGCCTTGTCGCGAATGTGAAAAAGTGACAGTGGATGTCATTTGTACATCTCTCTTGGCACTCCCGAGCATCCCTGGCCACAGAGCCATTGTAGTTCATGCCTTTCATGTCCAGGTCCACATACACATCTTGGTTGCAGGCTAGAAATAAAATTTAAAATGTGTATAACCACCAGATCTCAGGGGCAGCTGTGCTGTTTCTCAGAGCAGCTGTGCTCACTCTTCCCTTTTCCATTCAAAGTTTTCATTCGCTTTTCCTCAGAAGTCCTTTGTCTTTATTTTGCTCTGAAAATTCCTATTATCAGAGACCAGCAGTTAGCATAATGGCTATGTCGCTGGACTCCCATGTAGTTGACCGTGGTTCAAGTCCTGGACCCGGTGGCTTAAACTCACGCCGGGTGCATGTGCGTGCGTGCCCAAGATCCCGAGAGGAGAATGGAGGAGAAGGGATTGCGGTGTGGCCATCCCCCCTGGGGGGGTGATTTCTTGCTTTCTATCTCTCTGTGTGTCTCTGTCTGTCTGGCGAGCACATGCCCTATAGCAAAAACCTCTCAAAAAAAATTACACATGCAAAAATTTATTAAGCATATTCATTCAAACAGAAGGGAGCAAATATAAACATTAAAGTGACACTTGTGTTCTTTTTTTTTTTTTTTCTTTTTTAAGAGGGAGGTTTTTGGTATGGAGTGCATGTGCTCACTGGAGAGACAGAAAGTGAGAATTCAGGGTGACTGTACAGTGTGAACGCACGTAGGTGTGTGCGAGGGTCGACTCCACACCGAAAGAATTTCAACAGGGGAGTTTATTTCCACATAGAATGTTTTTGTTTTATAGTCTTAAAACTATATCAAATGCAATTATATGTATATATCACAATAACCAGTGTTCGTTCATTCGAGGAAGACGTCTTACCACTTATCTGGTGTGGGCATTGCTTGAAAGAATACCCTGAAATCGCTCCTGTCATATTCACTCTTGGCAAGGTTGCTGTAACACTGTCTTTCAGGATGCAGGAAAACCTGTTTGGTACAAAAAAAAAAAAAACATGACCAGGTGTGAGAACTCATGCTTTAAAATACCGAGCCTTGGGCCAGCTCTGCAGTGCAGCAGTTCAGTGATGGGCATGGAGAGCCAGACGCCCCATGGAGGGGCTAGTTGTGAATCTTAGCCACGGTGGCTTAATAAACATGCTAGGCATGCGTGTGTCCATGACCCTGACAGGAGGAAGGAATGGAAAAAGGGGAATTGAGGCATGACCAAGCTCCATGGGGAGGAAGGATGTGTCATGTCTCTCTGGCATAAATACATTTCCTCTGGCAATTAAAAAATAGTCAGTCTTAAAAGGAAGTACACAGCAAGCCAAAGAGAAGGGAACAAACAACTCCATCACACGCCCAAACAAATATTTCCTTGGCAAGAGTGTGAGGTTTTTTCAAGTCCAGAATTTCTAAATACAGGAGTCCATCTGGAGCTGGCCTTGGGGTACACTGGCTAAGGGGTCTGGATCATTGCCCAGTGGCTTGAAGGACACACAGGACATGTGTGCATACGTGCCCCCAAGCCTCGCAGGATGGAAATACGGAAGAGAAGGGACCGCAACAAGACCATACCCTGTTTCTCGCTGGTGTGGGCACATGTCCTCTGAAAAACTAAAACTAAAGCAAACAAACACAAACCCATCTGCTAGTCTGGATTACAGAAAGCAAACAGAAGTGGGAAAACTATGGCCTGTTGGTAAAATGTAGCCAAAAATCTGCCTGTTTTGGTCATTTTCTTTTCCATTTTTAAATTCTCAGAGGGCACATACACTCACTAGAGAAAAATAGAGAGAGAGCATAAAGAGAAAGGAAGAGGGGAAACAACCCCCGCGGGGTGTGTTCATGCCGCAATCGCTCCTCTGTCATCTCTGTCTTGTTGGGATCTGGAGCGTGCACTCACACGCACCTGCATGGTTTTCAAGTGGCCAAGGATTTGAGTCCCATGTTTTGCCATGTGGGATCCGGTGCTCCTAACCACTAGGCCATGGAGCTGACCCAGGTATTTACATTTTGTAATAGTTACATTTTAAAAGGTGATTCAGGTACAAGCACTTAAATAATGTCTTTGATTTAGCCTCCGGACTCACAATTCCTAAAATCTTGTTAAGAAAACGTTTTCTGATCCATGTTTTAGATTCTAGAATAGTAGATTTTGTAAGTTCAGATTGCTTCGTAAATATCTCAATGCACCAATGGAGAGCTTGAAAACCTAATTCTGTAGAAAGGTGTTATTACTGACTTTTCAAATTCAACATGGAAGCCAAAGTGGTGGACGGAATGTTCTTAAGGTTTTTGAACACCATTATAGAGATAAAACAACCAAATGCACTTTGTGAATCTTGTTAAGATTCTGGTGGATAGTTATGAATTACATTTGGGGGGAAAGAGACAATATAAAGGGATTCTTACTAAATTTCTCCTGTTTTTTGTTTGTTTGTTTGTTGTTTTGTTTTGTGTGTGTGTGTGTGTGTGTAGGATGATGTATGTTGAAATATTGAGGTGGAGAATCATGTTTTAAAATTACTTCAGATCATGGGACCAGCAGTTGACGTAATGGCTATGTCGCTGAACTCCCATGTAGTCCACCGCAGTTTGAGTCCTGGACTTGGTGACTTACACTCATGCCGGGTGCGTGTGCATGCGTGCCCAAGATCCCAAGAGGAGAATGGAGGAGAAGGGATTGCGGCGTGGCCATCCCTCCTGGGGGGTGATTTCTCGCTTTCTGTCTCTCCGCCTCTCTCAGTCTTTCTGGCGAGTGCACGCGCCCTATAGTAAAAACCTCTCCAAAAATAAAATAATTAATTAAATAAAATAAAATTACTTCAGTTCATTAAACACGTATACATGTGTAGGTAAGTAAAAATGTCAGGGGATTGTTGGTGCAAAGGTAATTGCGGTTTTGCATTGTTGAAATTTGCCATTTGAGATTGGATTCTTTTTTTCCTTTCTTTCTCTCTCTCTCTCTCTCTTTATATTTTTGCTGTAGGACCTGTGCCCTCTTTGAGAGAAACAGACAGAGAAGGTATGAGGGAAAGTGAGAAATAACCCCTGGAGAGAATGTCCATGTCACAATCCCTTCTTTATTCTCCTCCTGGGATTTTGTGCACACACTCGCACATGCCCAGCATGATTTTCAAGCTACCAGGTCTGGGACTTCAACTGTAGTCAGTCACATGAAAGTCCAGCACCTGGGGCCAGCAGTTAGCATAATGGCTATGTCGCTGGACTCCCACGTAGTCGACCGTGGTTCAAGTCCCAGACCCAGAGGCTTAAACTCACTCTGGGCACGTGTGTGTGTGTGTGCCCAAGATCCCGAGAGGAGAATGGAGAAGGGATTGTGGCATGGCCACCCCCCCTGGGGGGGGATTTCCTGCTTTCTGTCTCTCTGTCTCTCTCTGTCTGTCTGGTGAGCGCATGCGCCCTATAGCAAATACCTCTCCAAAAAAAAAAAAAAAAACAAAAAAAAAAAAATCCAACCCCTTACCCACCCCTTACTGGCCACAGTATTGGATATATTCTTAAATAAATGTGGTTATGTTATACATCATTTTAATGCACGTTTCTCACTGTATGTTTTTTTTTCTTTGCTAATGACTTATTACTTACTGTTTGTTTTATATTTATTTTAGACTATGGAAATGATGTTAGACAAAAAGCAAATTCAAGCAATTTTCTTATTCGAGTTCAAAAATGGATCATAAGGCAGCAGAGACCATTTGAAACGGCAGCAACGCATTCGTCCCAGGAACTGCTAACAAACATACAGAGCAGTGACGGTTCCAGAAATTTTGCAAGGGAGATGAGAGCCTTGAAGATGAGGAGCATAGTAGCCGGCCATCAGAAGTTGACAACCACCAACTGAGAGCAGTTATGGAAGCTGACCCTTTTACAGCTACAGGAGAAGTTACTGAAGAACTCAAAACATCATTCTACTGTCATTTGGCATTGGAAGCAAACTGAAAAGGTGAAAAATTCAGTAAGTGGGCATCTCATGAGTGCATGGAAAAATCTAAAAAATTTCAAGGATCATCGTCTCTTTATGCAACAGCGACAATCCATTTCTTGACTGGATTATGACATGTGACAAAGAGTGGATTTTTATACAACATCTAGCGATGGTCAGCTCAGTGATTGGACCAAGAAGAAGCTCTGAAGCATGTTTCAAAGACAAATTTGAACCAACAAAAGGTCATGGCCACTATATTGTGGGCTCCAATACACTGCAGCTTTCTGCAACAAAACCATTCCATCTGCGAAATCTGATCAGCAATTGATTAGATGCATGGAGCTGACTGCACATCTGCAGCTGACATTGGTCAACAGAAAGGGGCCAATTCTCCACAGCAACACCTGACCACTTGGCACACAACCAACGTCTCAAAAGGTGAATGAACTGGGCTGTGAAGTTGTGCCTCATCCGCCATATTCACCTGCCCTCTTACCAACTGACTACCACTTCTTCAAGCATCTTCGGAACTTTTCACAGGGAAAACACTTCTACAACCAGCAGGATGCGGAAGATGCTTTCCAAGAGCTCATCAAATCCCAAAGCATGGATTTTTATGCTACAGTAATAAACAAATTTATTTCTTGCTGGCAAAAATGTGTTCACTGTAATGGTTCCTATTTTGATTAATAAAGGTGTGTTTGAGCCTAGTTATAATGATTAAAAATTCATGATCCAAAACCACAAGTGCTTTTGCACCAACCTAATACTATTTTTTACTATTTTTTTTAAATACTATTTTTAAAATACTATTTTTTAAAAATTATTTTTTCTAATAAAACAATTGGGAGTTCCACTTTAAATAATATCAAATAATAACAAACAGTAGAAAATCAAAGAACAAAATGACTAAGAAGCATAGAAAGGGGAACAGAGAAAATGTACCACAAATACTGAGACAACAGAGAGGCTTTCTAGCCTCCCTCCTTGGGAGACATTTTTATTTCTCGCTAATCTGCCTACACACCATATTTTTCCCACAACATTTAATATAGAATATATCAATTAGGAAAATGTTTTTCTGACTGTCAACATTGAATTTTATAAAATTATAGACAGAAATTTATGAATTGGTCATTTTGTATAAAATCTATTTCTTCTATATAGACACACAAATTTACCATTTGGCAGGATCTGCAGATGGTTCAGCCATGAAAGTGAAGAGCAGACATCTGGGGTGGTAGGTGCAGACCACTTGGCAGTGCTCAGCACTTGGTGCAAAAACAGTAGTAAGGTCTCCTCCCTGAAAGTGAGTATCTCCGAGCAGCTTGGTCACACAGCCTATGATGCAATACATGACCAGTATTATTCTGGATTTCAAAGGACACAGAACTAATAAGATAAAAATCTCATGAAGGCGAAACAAGCACGTCTACTCACCGAGAACTGTGCCCGAATGTGGAAACTAAGATATTCAATACTTTTATGTTAGACTGGTAGTTGGACAGCTGAAGATGAAAAGTAATAAAACCACCAAGGGGCACCTCGCCTCAGTGGAGTTTTACTTATGATCGGTTGTTTGAAAGCATTACGTGCTTGGCGGGTGATCGAATCATCTCTCTGACCTTTATTGGCAGAAGATGTTCCCCTTTTCTTCCTCCTTGCCTAAACGTTGCTAATATGAACAGAGGCTGCAGAGTGGTCGTATCTCGATAGTATCTGGAGCCCCTGGATGAGATGACACACTTCGCTGTCTCATCATTTAAAATGAGTTAATCTACTAACAGAAATTTTAGCTTCAGAAAAATTACTAATCCATACAAAGTTATTAATCCCCTTCAGCTGAAATGAAAAATAAGTTTACTTTTAAAAATGATCATTTATAAAAGGGCCAGCTGGCTGCATGGTGGTTAGGGCAGCTGGATCCTATTGGGCCAAATGCAAGGTTTGAGTCTCTGACCCAGCAACTAGAGAACATGCTGGACCCATGTGCACGTGTGCCCAAAATCCTGAGCGAATGGAGGAAAAGGAATTGCAGTATGGCCATTTCCTCAGGGTGGGGGTGATTTCACGCTTTCTCACTCTCTGTCTCTCTCTAGCAAGCATACGCACCCTATAGCAAATTTAAATGAATAAATAAATTACATAAATTGCATGATTTTTTTCCTATTACTAGTAGCAAGTATCTGATATTCCAGATTTTGTGTAACTTTTAGGTTATTTGTTCCCTGGCCACTGAATAAAAAGTTGTACTTTCTAGGGCTGGCATGTTTTTACTAAGAAGTACTAATTTAGGCACTGGCAGGTGGCATGGTGGTTGGGTGCGCTGGACTCCCACATGGCCAATCACAGTTTGAGTCCTGGACCTGGTAGTTTGCTTTCTCACCTTCCCCTCCTCTCCCCCATCTCTTTCTCTGTCTCTTGTTGTTTTTAAAACAAACAAATAAATAAAGTTAAATAAAATAATTCTTTAAAAAGAAAACAAAACAAACAAAAAAAGAAGTTGAACCATAGTCAGCCTGGGGGAATCAAACACCTCAACCACTACACCACTTGCTGGCTCGAAAATTACATCTTTATTTTCACTAATAGCTAATGAAATGTGGAATATTCTTCTACTCTTAATGTAAGCAACAAACCATGTTAGTATTTATAGCCTCCGTGATGTTGTTGTAATAGTAGTAACTTTTTTTAAAATCACAGTTTAAAGTAGGTCAAGATATCATTATCACTCATTACTAGTTTTGTAGACATTAAATCTATATAGTTTTAGACTCACCACTAAATCTCGTTACATACTATGTTAAAAATCTCCACACCGATTTCTACGGCACTGTAATATTTTTACATTTTAATTAACTATATTTCTATATAATTAGTTTCCTTGGTAATCTTAGGTGGTTTACTTTATGCCTTTAGAAACATTAATCTAAAAATAGAGACCATAGTGTTCGCTAAATTACCAAAGGGACTCATGAGAGAAATAAACAATCAGACACTCCTCAAAAAGTTACCACATAAGCCTTCCAAATCACCTAACTAGAACCTCTATATCTAGCATGGTTTTCCCCAAAACTGGCAGCTATCCCATGAGTGACCTGGGGGTTGACAGAAACCTGCCTTCTGTCCCCAAGCTCTATGCAGCTTCCCACCGACTAACATGGCCGCCGCCATTAATGGCGAGTCTATTCTCATTCCAACGTCTTTCTACTGACTTTGGAGACACTACCTTTTAGTGCAAAGCAATCATGCTACATTCAAATATTACTTTAAAGAAGAATATTAATTATTTAGTAAATTATGTAGATTTTATATATTTCATATATGTGCTAATTTTTTAAGGAATCTATCCTCTATGTATTGGATCGTTTCATTTTGCAAGGCTGATAGAAAAGTCCTAATCCACTTTCTAGCACCAGTAAAAGCTGGTTAATATGGTGTTTGTTACTATGCAGCAAGGGTTTGGTTTTGTACATTGATGTTGTACTCGGAATTCTTGCTAATTTAAATTACTGGCTCAAATAGTTTGTATTGGTGGTTATTTATTTTTCTAGGCCTAGACACATACTGTCTCTGAACAAGAGTTTATTTCCTTCTACTCTTTCAGCTTTTCATCTTTGTCTTTCCGTACTGCACTGGCTGGAATTTCCAGTACACTGTTCCATGGAACAGGAATATCCTGTCTTCTTCTCAATCTCTAGGAAAAGCTTCACTATTTCACTGTTAAGGATCAGTTTTCTTGAAGATTTTTGGTTTGAATTTCCATGTGTTAGTTTTAAGATACCATTTATTAGGGAAGTTCCCTTCTGTTTCCAATTTGCTAAAGTTTTGATCATTAATGAAATTTTATCAAAAAATTTTCTCCTGCATGGACTGATTTTTATTTTTTATTTTTTGGAGAGGTTTTTACTATAGGGTGTGTGCGCTCGCCAGAGAGACAGATAGAGACAGAGAGACAGAAAGCGAGAAATCGCCCCCCGGGGGGATGGCCATGCCGCAATCCATTCTCATTTATTCTCCTCCATTCTCCTCTCAGGCTCTTGGGCACGCATGCACATGCACCTGGCGTGATGCTAAGCCACCGGGTCCGGGACTCGAACTGTGATTGACTACGTGGGAGTCCAGCCAAACAGCCATTACACTAACTGTTGGTACAAGTCCACGGCATTAACTGTGGGTCCATCAGCACCATCTCAGAATGTCCCTTTGGTATCAAGATTACACTCACCATATTAAATGGGGTAGGCAATGTGACTAAGTTGAACTTCTCTAATAATGTTTTCCATTTGGTTAACTTCCATTATGTTTTCATTTTTTACTGCTTTCTAGTTTGCATTTAATTTGGTATTTGTTATCTTCTTGCTCTTTTCCTGTGTTGTTTTCACTTTTTTCCTAATTGATCCATAGGAGTCTATAGCTCAGTACTTACTCAACTACATCCCAAAGTTTTGATATGCCATGTTTTATTATTGCTTAATTCAGTATATTTAAAAATTTCCACTGTGATTTCTTCTTTGGCCCTTATTTGTTTAAAAAAAAAAAAGAAAAAAAAAGAAAAAAAGGTATATTTGGATTGGCTTGTGCTGTGGTGGTTAAAGCTGCTGGATCTGACATGACCGACTGCATGGTTGGAGTCCCAGACCTGGTGACTTGAGAAACACTCCAGGTGCATGTGCATGTGTGCCCAAATTGCTGTGGCTGTCCTCCATAAGAAATGCTTTCTTACTTTCCCTTTCTCTCTCAGTCTAAAGGGGACTGGATTATAGTGTGGCCGTCCTCCATAAGAAATGTTTTCTCACTTTCCCTTTCTCTCTCAGTCTTGCTCCAATGAGTGCCCATGCTCTCTGGTAAAATTTTAAATAAATAAATAAATAGGGACCAGCAAGTGGTGTGGTGGTTAAAGGCGCTGAACTCCCACATGGCTGACCACGGTTCAAGTCTTGGATCTGGTGGCTTGCTTTCTCACTTCCTCTCTCTCTCTCTCTCTGTCTCTCTCTGATCAAACTGAAAAATAATAATGATAGAATAATAAATAAAGTTAAAAAATAATTCTTTAAAAAAAGAAAGTGAAGAAAAAATGAATTATTTAAATAAATAATACAGGTATATTTAATTTTCAAACATTTGGAGGATTTTTGAATTGACTTTTGTTCATTTTAGCTTAATTCCATGGTGATTTTAATCTTTTTTTTTTTTTTTTTTTTTTTTTTTTTTTTGGGGTTTTTTTTTTTGAGGCTTTTTCACTTTTTTGAGAGGCTTTTGCTATAGGGCATGTGCACTTGCGGGAAAGACAGAAAGACAGAAAGCAAGAAATCATCCCCCCCACCCCCAGCCACAGGAGGGATGGCCATGCCTCAATCCCTTCTCCTCCATTCTCCTCTTGGGATCTTGGGCACTTATGCCCATGAGCCCAGTGTGAGTTTAAGTCACTGGGTCTGAGTCTCGAATTGTGGTTGACTATATGGGAGTCCAGCGACATAGCCATTACATCAACTGCTGGTCCCAATCTTTTGAAATTTTCTGAGACCTTTTTTAGGGTCTCATAGGTGGTCAAGATTTGAAATGTTTCATAAGCATGTAAAAAGAACTTTTATATGTATATATACAGCTCTTGGGTCCAGTGTTCAAAATATGTCAGCTGTGTTCATACTGACATTTTTATCAATGAAATGAAAACACAATTTCAAAATAATGACAATGAAGGAAAGTAATAACCTGAATAATAATTCTTACACAAAGAAAAATGGAATTATGCACTGTATAATTTAATATATTAAGTGGAATTTGCTTTAAATATGTTTGTCTAGCTTTTCCACTTTTTACATATACAAATTTACTATACAGAAAAATGCTACAACAGTATCAGAAATTAAATGTGATACACACAAGTTGTTTTTTTAAAGGAATACTTAGCTTTCATTTTAAATAAAAATAGACTAAAAAATACTTGGACTCATATGTCCTACTGACTATTATTTAAGTAATTTATAAACAAATTCAGTGGACTTTATGTAGACAATTAGTAACAGTGGTACAATTATTGAATATTTACTTAACATTTTTCAGTCTGAAATTACTATTGTCTATGTGTGCATTACATTGAGTTGAACTGCTTTATGGAAAACTGACTAATTAGCGTGGCAAATTAAGATGTCTGCTTTTTAATATCACTCTTAAATATTATTTAAATGAGTTACATAGATAGATGTAGATAGAGGAAGAAGACAGATACAGATTCCAACCATCATCAACCTACTCCTCAGTTTCCTTTCCTGCTTTGAAAACCTTTGGACCCATAAACAGAAAATAAATAAACTCTTAAAAGTAAACTTTGCCAGAGGGTATGTGTGCTCACCAGAGAAAGAGAGAGAGAGAGAGCAAGATAGCACCTCCCCTCCCTTCATGGGGCATGGTCACACTGCAATTCCTTCTCTTCCATCCTCTTTTCCTTCAAGATTTTGGGCACGCACTCACGTGTGTGTTTCTCCTGCTGTGCTTCTCAACCTGCAGAGTCCAGGACTTGAACCACATGATCAGTCATGTGGGACCCAGCCACCTGAACCCCCACAGCACTGGCCTGCCCACATACGCTGTAGTATTTCCTCCCTGTAGCTGGTGGTATGGGGTTCTCCTGCATGGATGGAGGAAATGGGTGATTTCTCTCTCTGGGCTTTTGCTCTCTCATTTTGCAGTCTATAGGTCAGAGAACCAAACTCTTTCTAGTCCAAACTTAAGATAAAACTCTACTTACCACCAGAAACTGAGGCAAATAAAATGAAATGTACCATGTGATATGATAAAATCATCCTATGAAGAGAAAAATGTGCATGTTTTTAGAACATAAAATGTGAATTTGTATTAATTATCTGACATCAAGACTTAGAAGAACTAGAGAGGGAGGAGGGTGGGTCATTCCATGGCGTTCATAGGGTTCCTATCGTAATGCTGACTTTTAGCTGCCCCAGGTCCTGCAGCTTCCTCAGCGTGTGTGTGTGCTTCCATAGTTCTGCAGAAGCAAGAGTGGACAAGGAAAAGGTTTTCTTCTTTCTCTGGTGGTCTCCCTCTCCCCACAACTATTAACCAGACACTACATACCATATCTGACCCTCTCTCCAAGTCAATTTTCCATCTTGACCTCCTCTTCCAGTTTTATTTTCCTTCTGTTTTTTAAAATCTTTCTGTATATCAAAGGACTGAGTGTTTTTTTTACATAAGCAGTTTTCTATTCAAAAAATCTGCTGCTAATATTTTAATAGACACTCTTGGTCACCCGTAAACGTAAACTAAGCATTGATTGAACTGCTCTATGGAAAACTGACTCACTAGGGAGATTCATCAAGACTTCAGATTTTTGAATATTGTTCTCAAATGTCCTTTTAATTTGTAAAACACTTGTTATTGACTAGAAACTACTACTTCTCTTTCATTCTGCACCCCCTCTCTAACTGGTCATGGATAGTAACATTTTAATTACTAAAATGTTAAATCAGGTCCACTTTAAAAATCAATAATTTTCTATTGTAAACTATTTTTAAAGAAAGAAGAAAGAAAGACATTTCAAGGAATAATTGCTTGAGAGAAATTTTAAATAATTTTTGGGACTATACCTGAAAATATTGTTTGCTTTTTTGCTGCAATTCTTAATAAGGGTGTTTTTCTTCTTTCAAAACGATCTTCATCCTCCCCTAAATGAGCTTGTGTGGGTAAATGTTCACTTAACTTTAATATTTACTTTTACTGGCTTCCAATGTTATGTAACATAATCTTTGTACAGCATTATCTGTTACAGTCCTTAAAAATCTTAGAAACGAAACTTCGGGAGAGCTGCTTGCTTTTTAAAATCATTAGGTTTGTTTGTTTTTCTTTCATTGCATATTGAAAGTGACATACGCAGAGATCGCTAGGGAGCCATCTCGAAGTTGCCTGTGTGCCTCAGCCGTCCAGCAAACGCTTTGCTCTGTCTGCTCGCCCAAGGAGCTCTTCATCACACCATCAAATAGTAACCGTTAACCATTCATTTCAGCCTCCACTGAATCCCACAGTAAAAAAAGAAAACGGGGGAAGTCTGATGGGCTCATTGATTGACAGGCTAATGAAGGAAGACTTCTGCTGGTGTGAGCTGGGGGAGGGTGGGTGGTGTACAGGTAATACACTTTATGAACTTCTCTCGTTGACTCAGTTTCCCTTTATTTAATGTTACTTCATCTGAGGCCTGTGCAGATAGGATAACTTCTAAGGAACTAAGCTCGTTTTCTGTTTGCTTGTTTGTTTTTTCTGAATGAAATGTTGAAAGCCTAAACTTAATGGAGAAACTGGGATTTTCACAGCTTTCTTTAGACCTGGGGACACGGAGACACACATGCAGAGCTAAGATGTGACATGTCTAGCTGTCGCATGACAAACGGTAAATAAAGAACACGTCAATTCCTTAAAGAATCAGGGGGCCTTGCACTGGAGAAAGCTTCCCAGGAATTAGGGCAGTTTGCAGAGAGGAAAGCTTGTGAAGTACTTTTCTGGGTTTCACATACTTCCATTTCTGCTAAGGATCTTCCCATTGATCTTGAAGAAGGACTTCAAGGAAGGCGTGGGATTCCATGCCCTCTGTCACTCGGAATTAAAAATTAGTTTACTAGGCAGGTGGCTTGAGCAGAGAACAGTTTATTATGCAGGAGGCCAATTGGGTCCTTGACCAAGTCACTTAATCTCCCTGGGTTTCAGGACCTCATTTACAACATTAGGTACTAACGAGGCTTGAGAAGTTCTGTGTGGCCCACTGAAAACCACACATCATCATCAACAACAACAAGAAAAAAAAAAAACAAGATAAAGCAGAAAAAGAGAAAATGTTTTTCAGTATGCCTTATTTAAATAAAATTTAAAGAAATTTTTGTGGTTCAGCAAGGGCTTCTAATATTCCATAGAAAAGCTAAAAAAGATCTTGAGTTTATAAACAGAACTATAATTTAAAAAAAAATCTATTCTGAGGACTAGGGGAGAAATAGAATGTTGAGTTAGTCCCTGTTGGAGATCTTGGTGGAGTACGTGTACCAGAGAAACATTGGACTTTGTTCAGGGACAGTGTGCTAATGTGATCTTTTGAACCTAGAAAACACCAGTGGTTTATTTATTTATGTTTTTTTTTCTTTTAAGGTTTTTTGTCACAGGGTTCACCACAGAGAGAGAGAAAGAGAGAGACAGTGAGAGGGAAAGTGAGCGATCACCCCCTGCCCCCAAGGGGGTTGGCCACACCACAATCCCTTCTCCTCCATTCTCCTCCTGGGATTTTGGGCACGTGCACACACACACCCAGTGCATCAACAGTCTATTTTAAATACTTCACTATTTCCGGACATTGAGAGACAATCTCATTTCCTATCTATTATAGTAATGCTGCCATGGGCTTTATGTGAATAGTTTCGGAAGCTGTACGGTACTGAGTCCCTAGTGGTCAAGAATCTAAATGGAAAGATGACCCAGAATTGGAAATACTGGACAGCCCTGTCACATACTTGATGTAGGGCAAGAGAGAACTATTCAAGGAAACAATAAAGAATAGTTAGCAAAGTAGAGGCACATTTGACTATAATCATATCAGGTTTCTTTTTTTTTGTATTTTTTTGTTTTATAATTTCTTATTTACATTTAACTGTTGTACATCTTTGTGGGAATTTAATTTTATATTATTGCTATAGGGTACATGTGCTCACCAGACAGAGGCAGAAACAAGGAGAAGGGAAGTGAGAAATCACTCTCCAGGGAGCATGGGTATATTGCAATCCCTTCTCCTCCATTCTGCTCTCAGGATTTGGGGCACACACACACACATGCTCAGCATGATTTTCAAGTCACCAGGCCTGGGATTCGAACCACAGAGTAGGCTATGTGAGATCTAGTAGGCTTAACCTCGATGTCACCTGCTGGCCCTGTGGGAAATTTTTGAAAAGGAAAGAGAAGCTAGCATTTTGTTCCTTAGGACAGAAAGGGAAGGGGATTTGAACTAAGAAGGGGTTTTAATGTTGAGTGCTAAAGAACTACTGTGATGACCCACTTAGAAGGCAGTGATTCAGGTATTTTTGTTTGGTCTATTGCCTCTCTTAACATAAAGAGTGACCCATCTTGGGACCAGCAGTTAGCTAATGGCTATGTCGCTGGACTCCCATGTAGTTGACCATGGTTTGCGTCCCAGACCCGGTGGCTTAAACTCACATCGGGCGCGTGTGCATGTGTGCCCAAGATCCCTAGAGGAGAATGGAGAAGAAGGGATTGGGGCATGGCCATCCCTCCTGGGGGGTGATTTCTCGCTTTCTGTCTCTCTGTCTCTCTCTGTCTGTCTGGCAAGTGCACACACCCTATCGCAAAAAAACTCTCAAAAAAAAAAAAAGAAAGAAAGAAAGAAAGAAAAAGAGTGACCCATCTTGACATAAAGAGTCTTTAGTTATCTTCTTGAATTTCCCGTTTAAATTTAAGTGCATTCTAGCTACACACGAAACACATATTTATGATGTATTGCCTTCTGTGAGGCTCTAACAGAATGACAAACATATGCTGAGAAAGGCTTTCATGGAAAACTGATATGTGAGGTTATATAAGACCCTGGTATTCCCATATTGTCTGCTCTATGAAAGCCCATCTCTATCCTAAGTCCCCAGTAAAACAAAAATAAAGACAGAAAAAGTCTAAATAAGAGAGGAGCTTCATTGGAAGACCAAAGAATACTTTCCTATATTTGGCTGAGGAAATACAAACCTTTGAAATAAATAGTAAAAGGATTCCAAACTATTTTTGTCTATTTATCTTAACTGCATAGAAACTCTTTGAGATGAAAAAGACCTTTCTTTCAAACTGGTAGTAGGTACTCTAAAAATTCTTTCCAACTAGTGCATTCAAGCTTAAAATTCCGATACAGATCACTTTCATCTTAAAGCTACAGTTTGGCGTGTGTGTGTGTGTGTGTGTGTGTGTGTGTGTGTGCGTGATATAAAATGTTCTTGAAGTCTGATCAAAGTTGGGAACGCAATCTCAGGAGGAACCTAGAATTTGGTCTACAGAGACCCAAGTTCAGGTCAGAACGCAGCACCACAGATGAGGGGTGTGTTGGGCAAATTATGACCAAAACCCTCTGTCTGGGATGGGGACGATCATAAAGGCAATGGCGGGGCGAAGCCACATTCTCGGTCATAGCCACATTCTACTTTCTCTTGAGCTTCTTCTCTCAGCAAAACTCCCTTTGACAAAGGGCATGGTTGGCCATTTCCTGCAATCCCCTTCTCACTGCCCTTGAAATTCTTCTTTCGTTCAAATGTTTGTGTGTTTGCTTTCTCTACTTCATGAGAGACATGGGAGAGAGAGACAGAGCTCTCGATAGGCTCTCATGATGAGACCCTCTTTTGGCTTCTTCCCAAACAGCCAGAGTCACCGTTCCCATGCAGGGGTGCTTCGTGTGTGCAAGTTGACATAAGAACCAAACCCTGATCTTCTTTATGGCGTCATCATTGCAGAGTGTGGTGCTGGCACCCGGCCACCATGGCTGGCATCATTATTAAAATGCTGACTACTGTTGATCAGAGTTTCTCCAGCTTGGCATTATTGATTTTTGTCGACAATGCTTTGTTGTACAGGGCTGTCCTGAGCATTGCAGGGTGGTTAGGAGCACCCCATCCCCCAGTGGTGACAACCCAGAATGCCTCTAGACATTGAGATCCCTCATGGCACCCCTAGCTGAGAACCACTGTCTTAGATAACAGTGAAAATAACAAACACTGTTGTCAATGCTCTTGTCATCTTTTACCCTTCTCATACCATGGGGTCACATGATACAGGCCTACAGGACACTCTCTGGGATATGTATGAATGCCAAGCTTAGTCCTGACTATGTGTTTGTCTGTGACCTTGAACTAATTTTTATCTCCTTTAGCCTCATTGCCTCATCTTTACAATAAGGATGTATTCACTCATTAGACATTTACTGAATGTCTATTTTTTTTTTTTTTTTGGTGAGGCTTTAGCTATAGGGCATGTGCACTCTCCAGAAAGACAGAGAGAGACAGAGAGACAGAAAGCAAGAAATGGAGGATGGCCACGCCGAAATCCCTTCTCCTCCGTTCTTCTCTCAGGATCTTGGACCTGCATGCACATGCGCCCAGCATGAGTTGAAGCCGCTGGGTCCAGGAGTTGAACTATGGTTGTGACTGACTACAAGGGAGTCCAGCGACATAACCATTACACCAACTGCTGGTCCCCTGAATGTCTATTTATACACAATAGGGATGAAAGAGAGCCTCCTTTGGAGCAGTTCACGGTTTAGTCAGGCACACAGACATAAACAATCATTAAAAGAGAAGTTTCCCAGTTGAAATTAGAGGTGCCCCACACCTTGGTGAAGAACAGGACAGATGACAGAGTCCTTGGCTAACTCTGCCTGGGATGCATGTCATGTGCTGTGTCTTCCACATGCCTGCTGTTGTCACAGGCATGGCACAACTGCATCCATGGTCAGCCCTGCCTCACTGTTTCTTGAATGAGCTGCTGGAGACTCATGCCTCCCGCCTCACTCCTCATGAGACTGATGTCATTTCAGCTCTCACTGTCTTTATCTCCTCAACACTTCTGAGTTCCATGAAGTTCTGGCTCTGTGGAGGGTTCTTCTATTCACCCCGGACACAAATACACAGTAAGTAATAAAGAGGCCTTCCAGTACTATGGGGCTCCAACTGGCACCTTTAAAATGATCGTTTATGTCTTGGGAAAGTCCCACATTTCAAAATTCCCCTCTTCCTTTGGCTCAAACTAGGTCATTGCCTGACCAACAAAAGCCCTAAGAATTACCCTATTAGCCCTCCAAAGTCTTATTCAAGCACCTTTTAGAATTATCAATATTCAGGGCCAACTCTATAGCCTAGTGGGTAAGGGAACCAGATCCCACAAGGCCCCCCAAGATTGGAATCCAATGTCTGCTTTGTTTCAGTGTGACTGAGTCAAGGATTCAAGGTCACCATGGGAGATCTGGCTTCTCTTGATCAGTGAGTTACTGCTGTGCCACAGAACTGACCCCTCACAAATGCCTCTCGAATTACTATCGTGGAACCTGATATCCACTGAACCTCCACAATTAATGCCCTTCACAAAGCAGATTCTTTGCCTTCCGTGAAGACTATGCCACGAACTCATGGCAAGACCTGCAACAAGAATGACTGTGGTCCCACTGGCCTCCTCAGGCCCAGCCTGGCACGCTGTGGTAATGTACAGGTGACAAAGTAGGAGGCTGACATGACAAGGTCACCCAGGCAGCCCTTCTCTTTCTCGTAAGTGAGTGTCATGCGGGTCTGCTCCCTTCCACTCGGGAGAACAAAGCTCAAGCTTAACAGCTCTTTGTCTGAAGTAAAGAATGCAGTAGATGGTTCTAATGACCAAGCAAGTGAGACACAGGGAAGAGATGGTATCTCTGAGCTATACTGGGTTTCCGAGGAAGCCCTAAGATTACTATGGCCCCGGCACTGCACTAAGTCTTCAGTCACTTTTTTTAGTTCCGTTTGACCAGCAAAAGAAAACACTTTTCAAAAACTGTATTTACTTTTTATGATTTCGTATTCACATTTCACTGTTGTACATCTCTACGGCACACAAAGTGTACACGCGGTATGTGACAATCACATCGAGGTATTATCACGTACATCATTCTCATCGGAGAACTTCAGATTTCTATGTCTATTAAGCAGGTCTTCCTTAAGTCTTCCCCACCCACCCTCTGCTATCCACTCCCTCGTCTGTGAGGTAGCACTTAGCTCCAGAAAGAATGGCTTTCATCAGGAAAAGTAAAGAACGACTAGTGCTGGTGAGGCTGTGGTGAAAAGGGAACCCTTCTATACCTGCTAGTGGGGATGTAAGTTGGTTCAGCCACTGAGGAGAACAATATGGAGGCTCCTTAAGAACCTACAAATAGAACTTCCATATGAGCCCATAATACCGCTCCTTGGAATTTACCCAAAGGATGGGAAAGCACTCAGTTGGAAAGAAAGCCCTTCTTAATCATAGCCTTTTGCTATTTTACTTCACAGCAAACAACATTAAAGATCTTCTTTTGTCGTCTCCTATTATTAGGTCCCAGTCACTAAATGCTGAAAATAAGACACTGTCCTCAGAAACTTCCTACTTCCTCTTTAATCCTATGACAAAGATGCAACTGCTCTCAGTGATTTGCAGATGACTCCAAGTCTCAGTATTTGACTTGAAGCCGAGTTGTCAAGTGAGTGTTAGAAACTGACTTCTTCCTCAGTCCTCAGTCTCTTCACACCGGCGACCTCATGAAGTGTCTCCATCACTGTCCTGTGTTTTCTCTAAAATCCAGTCCACGTACTCAGCAACTTTGGTGTAGACACCTGGTTTTTCTCTGGCGCCACAGCCTTCACCCCAACTGGTGATGCCAACCAACTGCCAGATTCCATTGTGTTTACAAACCAAGGGACCACCTGAATCTCCCTGTGTCATAATGGAAAAATAAAATAATAGAAAGTTATAACAGATGTAATTCAAATAAGTAACTGCTGTTAAATGCTGTAGTCACACCACAGGTACACACACATGATGCATGGGTGATACCTCCTGTGTCTCTTGAGTGGTGAAAGTGATTTAATTAAGCAGTGTATTGTTGCATTATATATATATACATTTTTTTTGGAGACGTTTTTACTATAGGGCACGTGTGCTCGCCAGACAGACAGAGAGAGACAGAGAGACAGAAAGCGAGAAGTCACCCCCCAGGGGGGATGGCCACACCGCAATCCCTTCTCCTCCATTCTCCTCTTGGGATCTTGGGCACGCATGCACACGCACCTGGCGTGAGTTTAAGCCACCGGGTCTGGGACTTGAACTGCAGTCGACTACATGGAAGTCCAGCGACATAACCATTACTCTAACTGCTGGTCCCAGTTGCATTATATTTTTATTCCTTCCTCTGTTCCAAGGTAAATTCAACAAGGAAATTTTGTCATCAGCATCCCAATGACAAGGAAACCTAATGTTTTGATATTTTAGTACAATTATTATATGTACAGTTGCCCTCCCTTAAGTAAACATACACATGCATAGTTCATGAAGAGTATA
Source organism: Tupaia belangeri chinensis (assembly GCF_000334495.1). Classification (NCBI taxonomy): domain Eukaryota; kingdom Metazoa; phylum Chordata; class Mammalia; order Scandentia; family Tupaiidae; genus Tupaia; species Tupaia belangeri. The sequence goes on along the minus strand of NW_006160208.1, from coordinate 3,786,391 downwards.
TCATAAATAATATATGATATCTTTTATGTATACTCAATGTTTAAAGTTTATTCATTTATAGAAAAAGAGTATATTTTATGTATTTTCCATGTTTAAAGTTTATTCATTTATAGAAAAAGAGGAAAGAGACAAAGAAGAGAAAAGAAAGAGGACAAAGAGATAAAAGCATTCTCAACAGGGTCTCACACTACAACCCTCCCACCCCTGCCCCAGCCTTTCCTAGCCAGACAGACTCAGAGGCACATAGACACACACCTGGCATGTACAGGCCAACCCAGGAACAGAACCCCAATCTTCTATATGGCTTCCAGCATTGCACTGTATTGCACCATTGCACCACTGCTGAGCACTGTGGCGGGGCCATATTCAGTTTTTCATAGGTGATTTATAAATTATCAGGTCATTTTTTTCTGAATTAATATACACTGGATGCCCACGTGGCTAATTGTAGTTTGAGTCCTGGATCTACTGGTTTGAAACTCACGCTGGGCACGTGTGTGAGCCCAAAATCCCAGGAGGAGAATGGAGAAGCGATTACGGTGTGGCCATCCCCTCTGGGAGGGGTGGTTTCTCACTTTGCCTTTCACTGTCTCTCTCTGTCTCTCTCCTCTCCAGTGATGGGCACCCTATGGCAAATACATACACACACACACACACACACACACACACACACACACACACACTATTGGAAAATATATTTTGAAATTAATTTTCCCAAGCAGGCTAGCGTGTGTTTCCATGAGCTAATGCATTACCTTACAAGCGTCTTTCCCCCCTTCTTTGTAGCCAGCACAGACCATCTGTTTGGTTACTTCATAATTTCGATATCTTTTCTGACATTCTTCATTTGTTACCAAAGGAATAGTCACCTTTTGGAGGATATTTTGGATTTCACCTGTGAAGAAACCAATATATAACTTCAGAGAAAAGAAATACAATACGTGTGGAACTAAGACTGCAGTGTTAAAGCAAATCAGAATGGTGGACGTTTCCTAAGGGTTATATCTTTGGCTAGAAATAGACAGGAACGGTGGGCAAAGTAGAGTTATTCCCACACACACGCACGTGCACACACACACACACACACACAGTGCACGCACACTCACACACACTGTGCACACACACATAAACCCAAGCAAGAGAACGGTGGCCGCACTGCCATAGTACAATATCTCTAATGCAGTACAGGGACAGTCCCAGCACCCAAGCTGACCAGAGAATTGGCTTCCATATTTTCTATTCTGTAATCTCAATAGACATCCCTTCTTATATTTATTGCCTACAACCCCAAACCATTTTTTTTTGTTATATACTCAAAATGATCATTTAAAAAGCATACCACTTAAAAAAAAAAAAACAAACAAACTTCTGGCAACGGAGTATTTTGTTCTTTGAGCAAATTAAAGTGAGTTTTCCCATGAAGAATGATTTATTTACAGATATTTTAAGTTCCATCAGTGTCCATGTGTTAATAGTATTTGCACATCCCATGACAGTGCCATCCATAGAGATTACAGATGTTTTCGTATCACAGTACAGTAGTGGCAGGGAAACAAAAATACAAACTTCTGGCAACGGAGTATTTTGTTCTTTGAGCAAATTAAAGTGAGTTTTCCCATGAAGAATGATTTATTTACAGATATTTTAAGTTCCATCAGTGTCCATGTGTTAATAGTATTTGCACATCCCATGACAGTGCCATCCATAGAGATTACAGATGTTTTCGTATCACAGTACAGTAGTGGCAGGGAAACAAAAATATCACCACTATATTAATAGTATTTGCACATCCTCTGACAGTGCCATTCATAGAGATTACAGATGTTTTCATATCACAGTACAGTAGTGGCAGGTAACTAGAAATATCACCACTATTTCAAAATGATGGCAGACATTAGAACTTTCTAAGTAATATATTAATAAGGAAGCACATATATTACTGTATCATTTTTTTCCCCAGGAAAATGGCTTTACTTTAACATACATGAATTTAATAAAACTTGATATTTTGAATTGTTAAATGCAATTATTGCAAGTATATGAAAATTAGTTACATTTTGTCAACATAGAGTAACTTTTTAAAAAAATTTTCTTTCTTTTAATTTCTATTTCTTTTATACATGCAATCACTTTATTTAGCTTACAAAGTGAATATTCCAACATGTGTCACTTTTTAAAAAGTACTTTGATAGGGCAAGACTGTGGCCCAGTGGTTGGAGGAGCTTGGTCCCACATGACCCACCGTGGAGTTTGAGCCCTGACTTGGCAGCCTTAAAAACATGGCAGACGGGTCAGTGGGTGACCTGGTAGTTGAGGTGCTGGAATTCCATTAGCCAACCATATTTTAAGACCTTGATCCGGTGGCTTGAAAATCATACCAAGCACATGAGCACACCCAAAATCCCAGGAGGAAGATGGAGAGGAGATGGCAGCATGGCCATCGCACCTTGGGAGTGCTTTCTCACCTCTCTCTCTCTGTCTCTCTCTGGTGAGTGTACATGCCCTATGGAAAAAGCCTACAAAAACATGCTGGATACATGTTTGAGCATGTGTACCCAAAAGGAGGGAGAAATGGAGGAGGAATTGCAGCATAATCATGTCCCACAGGGAGCATTTTCTCCCTCCTCCCTCTGTCTGTCTGTCTGTCTCTCTCTCTCTGGTGAGCACATATGCCTTCTGGTGAACAATACAAATAAGTACGTTAATAACTGTATCACAATTTAATTGGTTTTCTTTATAGTCCTATGCATTTTACTTGGGCATTTAAAAGGATTATTAAAGAAGTAGTTCATAGGTGTCATCATATTGCAAGAAGTGTGAATTAAAAAAACAGAAAAAAATTAAGAACTGGCCATAAAGAGAGATTACATACCTGCCTATGTTCCTGGCCATCAACATTAAGGAAGAACACGGTTCAGGGAGCTAGGAAAACTATCAATACTGAAAACCGGATGGGCTCGAGTTGGCTTGTCAGACCTGTATGGGCCCAATCCTTTAAGCAGAGTTAGGCAAATGATCTTTATTTTGAAGTAAGATACTTAAAGGGTTACCTCATATAATTTGGGGGGTCCAAGCAAAAACACATCTTCTTAAGAATCACTGAATGGCATTTGAAGCACCTCCACTTAGTCCTTGCACCTTCAAGGACCCCAAATAACAGCCCTAGGAAGGCTGGTCATCTTGGCATTGGCTCCAGGGGGTCCCCTTTCTGGATCCAGCTTCCCTCTGCTTCAAGATGAGAACTTCAACAGGAAGTTTCTCATCAGCCTACCATCATCCAACTGCTTATCATCTCTTGTCACCCTATGTCTTAAGGCTTCACCTGTGTAGTGATGTTTTACTGGGGACCTCTTCCCTGGAGAATCTCTGAAGGGAATGGTCTTTGTGCCACTGGAATCCCTTGAGTTTATGGCAACAGCAGAGAGCCCACTCCATAGTCAGCAGAGCTTCTGTCTCCCTCTGACCTCGTGTCCTGCCATTGGTCCCTCACTCCTTCCCCTCAGCCTTCTTGGTCCCCTTTTCTTCTCAGACTACCTGTTCTTTCTTGCCCAAAGTCTGAGCACAGGCTGTTCTTTCCGATCGGAATGCTTTTCCAGGACTACTTGTAATGTCTCAGGATTATTACATAATAAGCTAGTTGTGCCTACTTCCCCACAAAGAAGAATCACTGGATGAATAGATTGTTGAGTCGTTGGGAAAGTCATGACGCATTTTTGCATAGAAAAATACGTCAGGACTTTTCCGATGAAAGATGATGAGTTTGGATGTAATTTTAGAGAGGAGCTGATTCACTTTATGTATTTTAACACGTAAGACTCGCTGTAGGAACAAAATGTACAACCTCATGCTGTACCTTTTTCCTTTGTGAAGCCCCATCCAGTCACCCAACAGTTGGTATAAAGTGTATTTGCATCGTCTTTAGAAGGTAGGCAGATTGGTTTCTGGAATTCTAAAAGGTGATTTTCAAATTAGACTTTGGTTAAATAAAGTAATGAGTACTGACTTTAAAAATACACCCTTTCCTCGTATTCCCTTTCTACAAGAATAACCCTATTGGTTTATGTTCACCTTCTAAGATTAGTAAGTCATTTACATTTCTCACCAGCGGAATCATTTTTACATAATCACAAGGTGGCATGAACATTTTCTACACTGAATCAAAAACCCAGAACCCAAATTTACTATGAAGAGCATTTCACAGTAAGAGTGAGCGCCTCAATAGTTAGAGTGTCTGGTTCCATATGTTACGTGCTTTGATTAACTGACTTCGCATAACGAACCCATGAGGAATTTGTTATCCCCATTCTACAGATGAGAAAATTAGAGGTGCAAAACAGGTAGGCCATGTGGTGACCTCTGTTAGTGGACACAACAGGCAACCTCCAAAGCCAGCACCCTAACCATGATGCTGCGGTCTTTCCGGGCTTCTTTCTACACCAGGCTCTTCTCTACTCAAATTATGCCTGGAAGTTGGTATCTAGCCCCACTCGCTCCATACAGCCCTAATATTGCTAAACTTAACCAACGCTAACTCCGTGCCCCTTGTCAAAAGAGGCCCAGTGCTTCCCAAACGACACCGACATTCTGACCCCTGTCATTTCTATGGTATGTATGCAAAGAAGTAATTAAATTTCTTGCCTTAAGTAGAGGTGATTTTGTGGCAAGTCATAGGGCATTCACTCTACTGGCCACCCTCACCTTTCCGTCAGCTCCACCAACCAGAAAATAGACAATCTCTCCAGATCCGCTTCTCATTCAAATTTATATGAAAATGTGAACCAACAGAACGGCTTCTCCTTAAACATGCAACATACCTGTGTAATTCAAAGGAGCCTGAAGTTTTATTAAGGCGATATCATGATGGCTTTCTGCGATTTTATACTTTTGGTGAATGATAATCTCTTTTACTCGTGAGAAAGGTGTTTCTTTTGTAATCTTTGACAGGTCTAAAATGCCACTGTAGATGCGCCAAATGCCCGGGAAGTGAAGCCTAGGGGAAGAAAATCTATGTCTGTCTGAAACCAGAAAGACTGACCTTTGACACCGTTCCTTTTTCCTTTCACTTTCTCTCCAAGCAGGAACTGCAAGGTCATGACTTTCCCAACGACCATGCTAATGGACAGTTACTCTCTTTTAACAGAAAACATGATGCTTTGCTATAAACTGAAATAGTGAGATTAGCGAAGTTATTTGAGTACACGTGTGTTTATGTAATTATATCATGTTTGGTGCAAGTAGAAATGCAAGAATGTTATCCTAATCTGATAGAAACTGTGATGGGAGTAGACTCCAGCAATTTATGGGAAAATCTAAATTCACTTCACCACGCCTGAAAGCAATCGCTTTCATTAAACTCAGAACTAACAAGAAGTCAGACTGATTTTACTTAAGACCCTCTAACAAGGGCCAGTTAGGGTGAAAATACGTCTATCTTGGGGACTAGATGGTGG
>NW_006160208.1:3717415-3780929 GCF_000334495.1 Tupaia belangeri chinensis | reverse complement strand
AAATGCAATGCCCGTGAGGCAAATCCACACGGGAAGGTTATTTGTTCTAACACAGAGACCTCCCGGACCTGTGCCATGATCAGGGCAGGCTAAGGCTGGGAGTGGCTTATGACTTTGGGATCCAGTTGGGGTCCTGTTTCTCTCTGTCTCTTTCCCCTCTCTCAATAAACACATTTTAAAAAATAAAATCTAAGGGTCAGCATCTGGTGTGGTGGTAAAGGTGCTGATTACCACATAGTTGACCATGGTTTGAGTTCTGGCCTGTGAGTGCATGTGCCCAAAATCCCAGGAAGAGAATGAAGGAAAAGGGATTGCGGTATGGCTATCCCTCCTGGAGGATGATTTTTCACTTTTCCTCTCTCAGTCTCTTTCTGTCTCTCTCCAATGAGTGTATACACCCTAGGGAAAAAAAAAAAAGTAAATATTTAAAATTTTAAAAATAGGGGACCAGCAGATGGTATGATGGCTATGTCGCTGGACTCCATGTAGTTGATGATGGTTTGAGTCCCTGACCTGGTGGCTTAAACTCAGGCCAGGTGCCTGTGTGTGCATGCTCAAGATCTCTAGAGGAGAATGGAGGAGAAGGGATTGCGGTGTGGCCATCCCCCCTGGGGGGGTGATTTCTCACTTTCTGTCTCTCTGTCTCTCTCTGTCTTTCTGGCGAGCGCATGTGCCCTATAGCAAAAACCTCTCCAAAAAAAAATTTTTTTTAAAAAACAAAATCTTTATTTTGGAAACTGAAAACTTGAATGAACTCTTAAAAGATGGATATATACAAAGTAAGTGCAAAATTAGAATATAAAGGAAAGTATTATTTTGTTTAAAGACTCAGAAGTTTTGTCACCATCAAGTGAGTGGCGTAAGAGATGCACACATGAAATTCTAAGAAGAATGAGGGAGAGGTCAGGGCAACGAGGCGTTCCTTCGATGAAGTCAGAGTATTTCCAGGTCTGCTTTCTCTTCACAACTCACAACCCTGAGTCTTAAAGAATGAAAATTCTTGGTCCAAAACTGAGATGCAGTCAGTCGACAGGAACCTACTATTTTCCATCTTAGGGTCTTTTCTTCTGGACCACTCCCCACTCCTTAGCAAGGCCATGTGCAGCAGAGCTGCCAACTGAAATGTCTCCACCACAAGGTGACGGCATGAGGGAGCCTGCTCTGCCCAGCTGAGCTGTGGCCTGCTCCATTTCAGTAGCAGGATTCTCAATCCTGGTACAGGGCAACCTGGGCCCTGCGCTTCTAGGCAAGAAAGCCATAGATTTTACTACACAAAAATACTTCATGTTTATTTATGAGAGGGATCAAATATCTTTGAGAATAAAAGGTCCCTTACTGTGGCCAGCAGGTGGCATGATGGTTAAGGTGCTAGACTCCCATATGACTGACTGCAGTTCAAGTCCTGGACCTGGTAGCTTGCTTTCTCACTTTTTCTTTCTTTCTCTGTCTCTTTTTTGGTCAAATTAACATAATAATAATAAATTAAATATTTTTTTAAAGTTCCCACTGCTCTCCTTTTCAATCTTCTATGAGTAAAAAATAAATAAAACACTGACAGTGAATTATCTTCATACAAATCCCTTGGCAAATAGTCACTCCTTTATTTGGGCTATTGGTATCTCTCTTTCTTAGTTGTATGCTTTATCCATTTTTGCATTTCTTGTTAAATAGAGTAATCATAGCTTTTATTTTTCAAGTAATTTTTATGTTATAGGTACCAGGCAAGCCATGTTAGTGTGTCACTTAATCTTTTAATAACTTTATGTTTTAGGTACTATTAATCATATTTTAAGTAAAATCAAACTCAGAGAGATTTATAAATTACCCAAGGTCCCACCTTTAATAACTGACAGAGCAAGGACTCAAGCCCTAATCTAACTATAAAATGGAAGAGCTTGACATTCTGTTATATGTGCTACTTGCCCAATAAAATAGAAATATTATATCAAACTATATATGTTGACATATATCAAGTGATAAACTATCACTTTTTTATATTATTAATGTTATTGTTTGTGAATCAAAGAGCAGAAAGTAAAATTTTGATGGGCTTGAAAAATAAGTCTTTGAAGAATACATATAGAGACTCTATAGCTGGAGGGGGTAGCAATTGAGGTATGTATTTTTAGTTCCTCTTTTTATGCAGGAGTGATATCCACTCAGAGCAGTTAACCTAAAAGCAGGCAACTCTATTCTGGGGCTGATGGGTGAATGAGCATGCAGAGCCTATTAGTTATTAAACATTTTCAATACTATTCCTCTTCCGGGAGTATTACTGATTATGGAGTATGTTCCTCTAGAGGCATGTAAAGCATTGCCAAGTCCTTTGTGTTTGGGGTTATTGCAAAATACTAGTCTGGTAAGTAAGTTTGTCAGTCTAGCTATTTGAGTTTATAGCTAAGGATAGTGTTTTTTATTAAAAGGGAACAACTGTCCATTAATACATTAGGTCATTGAGAAGGTCACGGTGAGTTTTTCTATGAAAAACGCATCATGACTTTCCCGACCACTCAGCAGTACATGATGATGGAGAAACTGACTCTAGATTCCTCAAGATGGAAGACGAGACCGTGGATAGGACGCATCCAGACTTACTCATCGAAGCAATGGGCAGCCGTCAGGACCCACCGGTCTCCAATGATTGACCCTCCACACTGGTGGCTCCGAGCTGCCAGCTTCACTTGCAGGCTGACCTGCCAGGGCCATTCTCCCCAGGAAGAATTTGTTCCTCCAACAATACGTGCATTTGTTTTTGTTGTACAGACTGAAAAGAGAGTGTTAAAGCTAACGGTTGGTATTAGAAGTGAATCAGAATCCCAGTCAGCCAAGGAAAACAAGACATATAATGCCATTATGTAAAACTATGCACACTATCAACGCAATATAGTTAGTACCCCTTTACAGTTCATGAAAAAGTGAGGTTTACTCACCAGAGCCATCCCCAATTTTACACAATCTTAAAGAATAACCAGAAATCTTTTTTGTTTCAGATGTAATCCTAGTTGGAGAACCATCCAAAGATAATCTTAAGGAACACTTACACCTAGGTAAAATCAACAGTATAAAGATTAAACCTTCGCAGAGGCAGAAATATACAAAATGATGTTGTCGGCTGGCTTTGAGAATCAAATTCCCCTTACTTCTCTCCTTTACAGTCTTCCGGGAGTAAAGAATAAGTAAAAAACTGACAGCGAATTATTTTTGTACAAGTCTCTTGGCAAATAGTCACTCCTTTGACAAAGGTCACATTCAATTCTTCCCCTTCAAAGTCAACTCCAGAGTAAATTTTGGAATGGCAGAGTTCTGCGCCAATTACAAACATAAAAAGAAACAAAATGAGAAAAGCAATAAACCATATTTACACAAATTTCTGGTTTCTGGAAAATGGTTTCATCACTGTTACATGTAGAAAATCATAAAACTTGTTTTGTCATATTTTTTGTAAAATTATTATTGAATTACATTACCAGGCAAAGTTTTTTTGCAGGTTAAAAGGCTATATCCAGAGATGGCATTTTCTTCAGGAGTAGGGGAACTGGGTGTCCCACTTTTAGAAGTCTTAAGGAAACAAACATTTCTATTTAAAAAAAAAAGGGAGAGAAAAACAAAACTGCATTAAAGGCATTAGGCGATGCAAAGCAGCTCACAGCAAAATCCAGCTCTGTGCATTTTATTCTTCTGAGAAACTCTTTTCAAAGTAAATCAAACTACAGGATTCATAATAAATTACAGTGATCAAATGTAAATTAAGCTACAACTCCTTCTGGAGAAAACTAATAGGCACAGCTAACCTGAAGAGAGACAATAGTATAAAATTCTACCCTGTAGTTGAGAAAACAAAAAATATCAAAGAACAGATTTTGAGGATTTATGCTCCCAGTGCTATTAGATAACCGCATACCCTTCTTAGCCCCGTGCTGAATGTAAAGCAAAGAGCGGGTTATCTGAGAGTAGAGATCAGACCACAACCCTGATCAGGACGGACAAGGTTCTAGTTTCTGAAACAGAGAGGATTTAAGAGCCATGCTTAAAGGGAACGGTTTCTACTTCAAGCTAATATAAAACGTTCAGATCAGTAAGAAGGGCGTCAGATCCAGTTTCCTCATGGGAAAACATTTTCAGTGGTAGGTTTGTCTTAAGTAAGAGAAACTAGGTAGAGAAATCTGTTGATCTCTTAAGTAATCTACACCCGGCAGAAAACCACCATGTAAACTGCAGTTCAAAGTGTTTTGAAGAAAATGAACAAAACTTTTTTAAACTTCTACCTATAAAAGTGATAAAAGAATAGCCACAGCTGCGACGTTCACACTTGCCTTTGTGATTCTACGTTCCATGCGTTCGTATAGAAGGTGAAGAAGAGGCAGCTGGGCTGATGGGTGCAGATGGTCCGACAGACAAAAGCATCCGGAGTGGTAACTCTACCCACATCCACGTCTGAAAACGCAAGATGCTGGAATATGTTCATGTGGCAACCTGTGGACTCATGGAAGGAAGACGGTGTCTATCAGTAAATGACGAGATACTCACCTGGCTTATACTCTGTCATCACTACTAAGGAGATGATGATTATAAAGGGATTTTGAAAAGCTAATGGAAAATGAAATTGAAGGTCATATTTATTTTGGTACAAAATTCTAAAGTCCATGCATAAGTTTTTTTCATAATACTCATTTTCCATGATCTTTTTTTCTTCATTAATGGTAGAGTACATGCATGCACATGAGAGAGAGAGAGAGCTGAGCACCCTACATATGGTCTTCTCCAACCACAATCTCCTTCCCACGGTTAAATGGATCTGGACACTCGCATATGTGACTGGCATGTTTCAGGATGACCGGGCCAGGGATTTGAACCTTAGTCACCATGTGGGATCCTGCTTCTCTTGAGCAGCATATTACCATGGCACCATGGCGTTGTGCCCGCCACAAAATTCTGAAGAAAGACCCTTTCTATTTATTTTTCACAGTACTAGACATCCTATGTAAAAATGTCTTTTAAAATATCTCCAAATTTGTTCTTTGCCATTTGAAGAAGGCAAATTTTTCCTAACATTGATAAGGATGGATTTTTATGGCAGAGAAATAAAATAGCTTCATCTACTTTCCAAGCTCATCTTCCACTGGTAAAAATATTTTGTTACTTAACATGTGTTCACAGTTTCTTTCTATTACCCTAACCCTGAATTGCAGGTCTTAGGAACATAGAGTTTTAAGTCATATTTTCCTGAATATTATTAAAAAATAATTTAATAATCAGGACCAGCAGTTAGCGTAATAGCTATGTCACTGAACTCCCTTGTAGTTGATCACGGTTCAAGTCCTGGACCCAGTGGCTTAAACTCATGCCAGGTGCATGTGCATGTGTTCCCAAGATCCCAAGAGGAGAATTGGAGGAGAAAGGAGTGCGGCGTGGCCATCCCCCCTGGGGGGTGACTTCTTGCTTTCTGTCTCTCTGTCTCTCTCTGTCTCTCTGGCGAGCGCACATGCCTTGTAGCAAAAACCTCTCAAAAAAATTTAATAATAAAGAGATACAAAAATACTAGATATATAACAAAAATGCTTTATGTCAAATAAAATTTAAAAAGATAAAACCCTTTTATTATTGATATTTAATCTTCTTAATTCTATTTTTATTTGTGTTTATATTATTTGCTCAGTTTACTCAATTCGATCACCCATAAATTCTATTAAAATTATAGAAGCTTAAAAAATAATAATAGCAATTATGGAAAGGACAAAAGCAGTCATGATTTAAAACAACATATTGGCTCAAGGGAAAGCCCTTTCCATACTATGTTAATATAGATAGCATAGAAAATTAGACTCAACTAACAAAATGTTTTCCTAAAATTTTAGAAATACAGACTTTTGAAGCTAGACAGGAATTGATGAGCCACCTACGTCCACCTGTAAGTGCCTCCTCACAAGGACGTCCATACCAGGCTGTTCCACAGCTTTCACTTAGACGTTTACAGTGACAATGAGCTCATGACCTCAGTTTCTTTTCTAGACTACTCTAGAGGTTAGGATTTTTTTTTTTAATGTTCATCACAGTAAGTTCATACTGCAATTATGGTTTAAAAAAAAAAAAATCAGCATCCTAGGAGCCACTAAAGGAGCCCAACAGAGTTGAAGCTACCAAAGCCCCTTCCAGATAATCATTATTATTTGACTTGCCTGGAAGTTCCTGAGAAATCCCATTAACCAAGTTTGAAGTTATTTGATCTGACCATAGGGCTTACCAGCAAAATTACTAGCCTTTTCTTTGGGAATATTTCTTAAAAAGCAATTATAAAACATCACAGGGTCAGCCTGTGGTATGGTGGTTAAAGCAGCTGGATTCCACATGGTCAACTGTGTGGTTCAAATCCCAGACCTAGTGTCTGGAGAAACATGCCAAGTTCATGTGTACATGTGCTCAAAATCCTGAAAGGAGGGAGAGAAAAAAGGAATTGCAACAAGATCATCCGCCATGGAGCTGCTTTCTCGTTTTCCCTCTCTCTCCCTCTCTCTCTCTTTCTCTCTCTCTGTGTGTGTTTCTCTCCAGTGAGCACACATACCTTCTGGCAAACTTTAAAAAAAAAATCACAGAAATCTAACACAGTAATAACATCCGGTACAAACAAGAGGCCAATGAAAACTCTTAAAATGAAAACTTGAGGGACTTGTGAAAAGAGACGTCCACAGAAAAATTAGAAAATGTCTGACATATTCTAGGGACTCTAGAAGGGCACACCGATATCCAGGGCTGTGCCCATGACCATGAAAGACCTGGAAAACCCCTGAGTTCTCATTGCTGCCTGGTTTTGAGTTCTGTGCTCTCTGAACTCAGTGCCACCAGAAGTGAAGACTGAGCAAAAGTCGGAAAGTGCCTTCCTGAGTTCAGTGCTCAGGAAGGACACATTCCCACAGAACCCTTTGTTAGGAACTGTGAAAAGTCTGAAAATGCATTGGTTATGGGCATTTAAGAAAATAGCTATAGAGACTTTAGTGATGGTACACAACAAAGAATACATATTTTATAGATTTATGTGCAGAAAGTCACTAAACAGACAAGAGCAACAAAAACAGTAATAAGAGAAGGAAATATGATATTCAGAAGTTGCTATATTCTATTATTTAAAGGGTCTACTTGTTTACAAAAATATTGCACCACATAAAAAAAAAAAGTATGGTTGAAATTAAATAACATACTTCTAGGGAATCAGCAGTTAGCGTAATGGCTATGTGGCTGGACTCCCACGTAGTCGACCGCGGTTCGCGTCCCGGACCTGGTGGCTTAAAACCCACGCCGGGCACGTGTGCATGCGTGTGCAAGATCCCGAGAGGAGAATGGAGGAGAAGGGATTGCGGCGTGGCCATCCCCTCTGGGGGTGATTTCTCGCTTCCTGTCTCTCTGTCTCTCTCTGTCTGTCTGGCAAGCGCACGCGCCCTATAGTGAAAAACCTCAAAAAAATAATAAATAAATAAATGAATAAAAATAACATACTTCTATACAAAAATAGCTCGATGAAGAAATCACAGAAAATTAGAGAATACCTTGTAATCAATAAAATTCAAACCACAGCATAATAAAACTTATAGTGTGCAGCTAAAGCAGTGCCTAAAGAAAAATTTATAACTCTTAATACCTGTGTTTAGAAAAAAAAAAGAACTTTTTAAAAATACACTCCACCTTAAACTATAAAATGAAGAGCAAACCAAAAGTAAGCAAAAGAAAGAAAAAACTATAAAAATTAGACTGAAAAGAGGCTCTTGCACTGCTTTAGCTGCAACCTATAAATTTTGTATCGTATGTTTTGATTTTTATTGATTGCAAGGTATTTTCTAATTTTCTGTGGTTTCTTCACTGGGCTTCATGGAATGAGGTGAAGATGTTCTCTCTTCTTCTATTTCTTAGAAAAGTTGGTGAGTAACTATTACACATTCTTTGAATGTTTGAGATAATTTAGTGGTGAAGACACCTGGGCCGAGGCTGATTTTGTGCAAAATTTGCGACTACTGATTCGAATTTGTACTGATTCAAATCAGAACCTTAATAAATCAAGGTACTGATTCATTACCTCGATACAAATCTAGTTAAAGAAAGTTACAAGTATTTTTATTTACCAAAATAAAGCCTCTTATGAATATTGACTCAAAGGCTCGATTAGATGTTACCAAACAAGATTTAGCAACAGAAGGAATTATACTCCATGGCCAAGTAGAAGCTATTTCAGGAATATGAGGTTTTTCTGACATAAGAATCAGCCAGTGTAATATTAGTTGAATATCATCAGCAGCATGATGAGAGTCATCTATGGAGAACCCATAGTTGACATCAGACTTAGTGGTGAAGGACTAGAGGCTTTTTCCTAAAATCAGGAATAAGACAAAAATGTTTATTCTCAACACTTCTAATCAACATTGTACTGGAGATTCTAAGTGGATGATTATAAGAGAAAATAAAATTAAAGACATTTCAGATTAGAAAGAAAGAAATAAAATCATCTCTATTCACAATTGACATGATCTTGTATATAGAAAATCCTAAGGGGTCTACAAATATCTGTGAGAGCTAATAAACAAGTTCAGTAAGATTACAGGGCCACAAGATCAATATATAAAAATCAATTTTATTTCTATACATAGGCAATGAAAAACCCTAAAATGAAATTAAGAAAATAATTCATTTACAGTAGCAGCACAAGGGATAAAATATTTGAGTATATTTAATATAATAAAAAAATACAAAATTCCTATACAGAAAACTACAAAGTATCATTGAAAGAAATTAAAGATCTAAATACATAGAAAGCCACCCCATGTTTATGGACCAGAAAATTTAATATTGTTAAGATGGCAAAACTTTCCAAATTGATCTATAGATCCAATGTACCTCCTATCAAAATCCTAGCTGCCTTTCTTTATTTTTTTTTGCAGAAATGAACAAATATTCTAAAATTCATAAAGAAATGCAAAACATCCAGAATAACTAAATAGATCTTGAAAAAGAACAAAATTAGAGGACCCAGGGTGATTTTAAAGATTACTACAAAGTTTATTGTGTGTAACTGCATAAAGATAGACATATGAATCTATGAAATAATAATAATACTGTTTGTCCAGAAACAAATTCTTACCTTTATGAACAACTGATTTTTCAAAAAGAGTTCCAAGACATTTCAAGGAGCAAAGGATAACCTTTTCAACAAATGATGTTGGAACAAATGACTATCCAAACACAAAAGAACTAAGTTGTATGCTTAGCTCGCTCCATGTACAAAAATGAACTTAAAATGCATCAAAAGTGTAACTGTAAGAGCTAAAACTATAAAACTAAGAACAAAAGATAGGCATAAATCTTCTAACTATAGGTTAGAGTTTTTTTGTATACTGCACCAAAACCACAAGTAAAAGAAATTCAAGCTTAAAAGTGTACTATAAAGAAAGTGAAAAGGTGACCCACAGACTTAGACAAAGTTTGCAAAAAATACATCTTGTCAGAGTATAGTATTCAGAATACATAAGGGCCTTCAAGAAATTCATAGAAAATGCATACTGTGAAAAAACTCTTCATGCATTTCATTTTTATACCAAAATAGCTCATATTTTAATCCCATTTTCTCATAAACTTTTGAAGTCTCTTTGAATATTAAGAACTCCTAGAATTCAATAATAAAACACAAACAACCAATCATTTTTAATGGACAAAGGATTTAACCAGACGTTTCCTTGGGGAATTTATTTAAATTGCTAATAAGTGCACAAAAAGATACTCAGCATCATTAGTCACTAAGGAAACGTATATCAAAACCATTAGTGAGATACCACTTCACACTCACCAGGAAGGCAATAACAAAAAAGGAAATAACAAACATTAATGTTGTGGAGAAATTCAAACCCTCGGTTATTGCTGGTAGAAATGTAATATTGTGCAGCTGCTCTCACAAAGGTAAACATAGTTATCAAATGACCCAGAACTTCCAATCCCAAGTACAGTGGGCCCCCTTATCTGCGATTCACAGACCACAGTTTCCATTACATACAGTCAACTGTGGTCTGAAAATAGGTGAATAAAATCAAATAAAATATCTTAAGAGAGAAATTCATATAACTTTTACTACAATATACTTTATAATTGTTCTATTTAATTACTCTTGTTAATCTCTTACTGTTGCCTAATTTATAAATTAAACTTTATCGTAGGTACCGTATATACGAAAATGGAGTCTACATATGGTTCAGTACTATTCATTGTTAGTAACAACCCGCTGTTAGTAACAACGGATTGATACTAACAATTGACTGGGTTTCTTGAAACTTATCTCCTGAGAATAGGCGGGAATACTGTTTATAAACCAGAGAATCAAAAACATTTGTATACCCAAGAACTGGTATCCATAGAAGCATTGCTCATAAGAGCCAGAAAGTGGAAACAACTTAAATGCTCATTAACTGATAAACAGATAAGCAAAATATGGTTTATCCATACAATGGAGTATTAATTATAGGAAAGTGGAAACAATTCTAATGCTCATTCACTGATAAACAGATAAGCAAAAAATGGTTTATCCATACAATGGAGTATAATTTAATAATAAAAAGCCGTGAAGTACTGACATATACTACAATATGGACAAACCTTGAAAACATCACAATAAATGACAAGTCAATGTAAAATATCTCCTTTTAGGTAAATTGCATGATTGTATTTATATGAAATGTTCAGGATACAGCCCAGCCTCTGCAAGTCAGACTGCAGTACTGGAAGCTGTATGTCTAAAAGCACAGTTTGGATGCCCAGTCTGGTCAGCTTATAAACATGGGGCACATGGATGGGCATGTCCAGGAAACTGGGGGCTGGAGGCCTAGAGAATGAGGATCACCGCGTGATCAGACCCTGTTGGGTGTACTTATCTCCCTCTCACACATCTTTCTATGGGGAATTTAAAAAATTCTTTTTTTTTCAGAATAGTCATGTGCATAGAGACAGATAGTAGATTAGTAGTTGCCAGGGAATTCGGAGAGGTGAAACTAGGGAATGTATACTAATGGACACATGCTTCTTTTGGAGTGATAGATGTGTTCTGGAGCTCGATAAGGGGTGAGCATTGCACAGTTTTGAATATACTAATAGTCACTGAATTGTAGTCTTTAAAAGGGTTGATTTTATGTTATGGAAATTATATATCACAATTTTAAAATCTATCCTGAAAAGATAAAGCATGCTATATTAAAATATCAAAGAATGATATAAAAATGATATAGGATTTGTACAGACATCAGTGAATTTTTCACTAGATTTGCAGCAGTTATACTATGAATTCTCAAACATATCTTCCTATAAACTACTGGTAAGCCCCATCTTTTTCACTGTGTACCTATGATCATAAGAGGTTTTTATATTTATCCACAGTAAATATATGCAATCTTCCAGTCAATTATCCTAACCCTACTGAAATTGTTTTTATTTTACTTTTCTTACCTAATATGTCTGGCAATTCTTCTATTAGTTTTTTTTTTTTTTTTTTTTTTTTGTGATATTCTTGCTATAGGGCACGTGCATTCACCAGAAAGACAAAAATCAAGACAAAAATCCCCCCCCTCCAGGGGGATGGCCATCCCACAATTCCTTTTCCTCCAAAATCCTTCTCTAGGGATTTTGGACATGCATACATATGTGTCCGGCTTGAATTTCAAGCTGCCAGGTCTGGGACTTGAACCATGGTCAACCATGTAGGAGTCTAGTACTTTAACCACTACACCACCTGCTGGCCCCTATTAGTCTTAACTATAGGTATTTTGGTGATGTCTATTCCAATTATGCTATCTGATTATACTCAGAAGCATAATATTGTTCCTATAATTGCAGTTTTATCATCCAACTCCATTTATTAGACTAATTTTCCCAAAAGATGGTAAAAATAAACACTTTTTTTTCTAGTTCATATTCTCTTGCTTTTGGTTTGGAAAATACACTTGCCACCACAAAAGAGAATTTAATAAGTAATGTGATAAGAATTTTCCCTATTAGAATTGCAAATAATTTTGTCATAGTAACTGTGGAATTTGTGATTATCTTAAAACCATTCAAAATCACACAGGAAGAGGGACAAGAGAAGGAAGTCTGTGAACATAATGAGTTCATATATGGGTTGAGGTAGGAGGATTTATAATGAAAAAAATTAAGGGAAAGATGCTAAATGTGATGACCCAGGTTCAAGTTCTACGTCTGTACATCTCATGTGTGACCTTGAACACATTGGTTCACCTTCAGGAGGCTTAGGTTTCTTGTCTGTGACTTAAGAAAGTCCTTGGTGAAAGTAAACCCAAAAGATAAATGCCTAGTAATGACTATAAATGATGAATTTTACTAAGCAGATAGTCCCAGAGATAGCCTTACTACAGGTTTAGGAGGTATCTGCCTAATAGATGTTCCCTAAGGAATGTGAAAAACATGCCAGCAAATGCTACGTGAAGTAAGACAAACTATGAAAGACAAACACTGTATATCACCACCCACTATATCCTGAATGTCTGCACTCTATGGCAGATACTGAAAGATCTACAGATATAATAGTAGGGAAGACAGTGTAAATGCCACAGACTATGTGGGGGACAGGTAGATAGTTGGGAGGAGGGCTCAGGAAAAATACATTTAATAGACATAGGAGTATAAGGTTTTCCATTGAAAATTATGTATATAATGAGGCCAGCAAGTGGTGTAGTGGTTACTTTTCTCAACTCCCACATGGCTACTACAGTTTGAGTCCTGGAATCCATGGCTTGAAAATCACGTTGTGTGTGTGTGTATTATGCGTGCACGTGCGTGCACACATGCACATGCACACCCAGGATCCCAGGAAAAGAATAAATAAAAAAGGATTGTGGTGTGGTCATCCTTCCTGGGGGGTGATCTCTCCCTTTCCCTCTCACTGTCTCTGTCTCTCTCTCTGGCAATTGCATAAGCCCTAAGGCAAACACTTCTAAAAATAGGTATGTAGTAATATCCTTGATTTGATTATCATGTACCGCATGCATACTTTGAAAAGCCATATTGTGTGCTATAGGAATATACAAATATTAAATGCAAATTTATAAGAAATCATAAAATAAAATTTTTTAAAGCATTTCAAAATTTTTCCTGAAATATCCAGGATTTTTACAACTTTGTAAAGGCCATTTAACTAGATTGAAGTAGTATGCGAACTCACTGCAATGTAAAAGCAAACAGAACAGTCAGAGATTAGGCTAGGTGTAGACAGTGCTCTTTCAGGTTGTGAACCGCAGCTATGAAAGTGTCAAGACAGCAGGATCTGTTTAGTTCCCTGGTGGGTGTGACAAATACTTAGAGCAACAAGGCTGTGTACAGAATGGAACAAGTTCAGGTAGAGGCCTCTCTCCTACAGTTTAAACCTTCAAAAACTCTCAGGAAAAAAACATAAATATGAAAAGTAGGTAACCAATAAACTTGAACCAACAGATCTAGCACATGCTACCAAGAAGGTACCCTGGGAGAAAGAGGAGGTAAACAAGAAAAGAGACTCACTATTGACAATTCCCCAGTCTCCCACAGTGAGGTCCTAGCCTAGCACCCAACACAGGCTCAGCGATGAGCAGCAAATACTGAGCAGAACTGGCTGCAAACAATTGGTTTCAAAAGCATCTTGTCACTAACAACCTGATACACTACACAAGGTGGAATTTCATGGCAGTTTTGGGGGATATTTAACGAAAATCACCAGTATTTCTGAAATGGCTGTGTTTATTGATTCATTGGGGAAGAGTAGGTTCACCAGATATGCATACCATAAAGAAATGATCTTGGGCCAGTTGGTGGCTAAGGCAGCTAGATTTCACGTGGCAGACTGCATGGTTTGAATCCTGGAACTGGAGGTTTACAAAACATGCTAGGTGCACGTGTGGGTGCACAAAATCTCAAAAAGGAGAAAGGAAGAGAAGGGATTGCAACATGACCATCCTCTGTGAGTGGTGCTTTCTCATTCTCTCTTTGTCTCTCCAGCAAGCTCATGTGCCCTTAAGCAAAAAAGGAAAAAAAAAAAAAAGAAAAGAAAAGAAATGACCTTACCGTTTTTTCTACAGTGTCTGTATTGTGCTGCTTGCCATTATTTTTGTTATGGGAGTATTGTCACAAACTAGTGCCTTAAAACAATAAAAATTTAGAGAGTCAGCAGGTGGTGCGGTGGTTAAGGGTGCTTGGACTCCCACATGGCCAACTGTGGTTTGAGCCCCGGACCTGGTGGCTTGCTTTCTCACTTTCCTTCTCTCTCTCTCTCTCTCTCTCTCTCTCTCTCTCACTCTGCCCCTCTCTGGTCAAATTAAAATAAATAAATTAAGTTCAATAAAATAATTCTTAAAAAAATACAAATCTTAGAGTTCTGGAGATTGGAAATCCAAAATGAGACCTACTGAGCCAAAATCAAGATGGCAGCAGAGTTTCATTTCTTTTGGAAGCTCTCTTTCTTCTTTTTGGTTTCTAGGAGCACCTGCATTCCTAGGCTCAAGGACCCATCCTTCCTTTTGCCTCTCTCTCTAAGACCCTTGTGACTATATTGGGCCCATCTTCAGATCCAGAACCATCTTGCTATCTTGAAGTCTTTAACTTAGTCACATCTACAGAGATCCTTTTGCTGAGTAACAGAACACATTCATAGGTTCCATTGTTTAACAAATGGACAGCTCTGCGGTCTCTTATTCTACTTCCTACAGTCATATAGTCAAACAGCAGTCTTGGGGAACCAGCAGTTAGCGTAATGGCTGTCGCTGGACTCCCACGTAGTCGACTGCGGTTCGCGTCCTGGACCCGGTGGCTTAAAACTCACGCTGGGCGCGTGTGCGTGCGTGCCCAAGATCCCGAGAGGAGAATGGAGGAGAAGGGATTGCGGTGTGACCATCCCCCCTGGGGGGTGATTTCTCACTTTCTGTCTCTAATGTCTCTCTCTGTCTGTCTGGCGAGCGCACGCGCCCTATAGTAAAAATCTCTCTGAAAAAAACAAAACAAAACAAAACAAAAAAAAACAAAAAAAACCCAGCAGTCCTACAATTACCAATTTGTGAAAGTGCACAGGGCTTCAGTGAGAATCCAGACACCACATTATCCAGAACCTTGATGCTGGTCGGTGTTCCTCCTGAGCTGCGCTTTAACAGGCAGTTGTTCCTGAATGTGAAGAAAAGAGATTACTTTGCTTCCTAAACGATGAGGTGCATCAGCAAGCCAGGTACGACCCTGACAATGAGTGTGTTAGGGATGGCATTCATCAAGCAGATATTCTTCCTCTGTGCCAGGGAAGGTTAGGATGAGGGGGGCATTATCCAGACATTAAACCCTCATTCTATAGGCACAACCTATAGGTGGACCAAGTAAAATTTACACTGTTCAAGAAAAACGACCCTAAAAATGAGTAAGTATATACAAAGTTTATGCCTAAAAGTCTTGTTTGGTTTTCAGTTGTAAAAAAAAAAGGTTATGAAGAATACAGCTAAATAAGCACCATCTGAAAGCACCACTCTGCATAACAGACTCTATGAATTTTACTCACCGGAACTCCGCTTTGTAAAATGTTTGCGTGGCATATGTGAAAAATTGGCAGTGGATATCATTGGTACACCATTTTTGGCATTCTTCAACACTGTTAACCTTGGACATATTAAAATTGGCTCCTCTCATGTCAATTCCTTTATAGAGGTCTCGGTGACAAGCTGTACAAATAAAGTGCATAAAGCAATTTTAGTCAATTTCCTTCCTAGAAGTAGATCGACTATCATTGTGGCAGGATAGTTTTGAAGAATAAAATCCTGCTAGGGGCAACTTCCCTGTTAATGAGAGAATTTAGATTTTTTTTATTTTGTGCCTAAATTAGCTAACTCCACTTAAAATGAACACAATCACGTGTTTTTTCTCCCTAGAGCACTAGCATTGAAAAGGTATTACTTTGCGTGCAGCAATGCAGATAACTTTGCACTTTGTTGAAATTGTCACTGGGCAGAAAAATAAACAAAGCTATGCTAATGAGGACTGAATGATGTGTTCTAGGGGGTTGTGCTTTTAAACAAACTGATGGGCCTGTGCCCTCTTACATTGAATGAAGGAGCTTCTCTAACTTTCTGTATTACTTCTCTGCATTCAACTACTCATGTCTGATTAAGAATTGCATCTGTAAGCCCTGGCATTGATATCTGTGTCAAATAATTACAAAATGCTCTTGCACATGCATGATTAAATCATTTCCATTCTGTATTAAATTTTTAAAATTCAATTTAAGCACCCTTTTAATTTAAATTCATCTTACATGTCAAAAAATATATAGAAAATTATTTTAATAGACAGTGAACCAAATCAGGCTCTTTTGTTGTTTAGATTCAGACTTATTAGTTAAACAAGCCATCTAACCAGCACTATAAACCTCAATCTTCTGTATGTAGTTTTCCACTTTTAAGAGAATAAAAAAACAACCAAGAACAACAGTAACAAAGTAGAGCTGAAGAAAGGAATCCCTTTTACCATAGCCACAAAATGTGTAAGATACCTAGGGATAAATCTAAGGGAGTCAAAGACCTTTACAAAGAAAACCATGGAAAAACCTTTAAAAAGATACTGAAAATTACATAAAAAAGTGGAAGGACATCCCATATTCGGGGATTGAAAGAATGAACATAATCAAAATGGCAATTCTATCCAAATTAATCTACATATTTAATGTAATTCCAATCAAAATACCAGAGACATTCTTCACAGATCTAGAAAAGACAATCATAGAATTTGTCTGGATTCATAAAAGACCTTGTATTGCCGAAGCAGTCCTACGTAAGAAGAGTGGAGTGGGTGGCATATCACTCCCTGACCCTAAGATATATTATAAAGTTGTGATAATCAAAATAGCATGGTATTGTCACAAAAACAGACAGGTGGACCAATGGAATAGAATAGAGACCCCAGAAATGAACCCCAAAACTTACAGCCAAAACACTTCCCCCCTCTTATCTTTCTGAGTGCTCCCTTCCAAAAGTCCATGGCAGTACAGACTTTAAGCAAAAGCTGTTCTAAGGTAGTTCCATCATTAACTCAAATTTAGCTAAGAAATCCCATCTTACCACTTATTCGATGGCCACATTGTTTTAAGGAATGTCCAGAAATGGCATTTGTTCGATGCACTCTCAGTAGGGTTCCTGTGACACTGTCTTTCAAGAAGCAACCAAACCTGTTTTGAAAGTAGTCACATTTAGGAAGTATAAACATACATTAAGGAATTTTCTAGCGTTTTCTATACACTAGTAAATAATGCCAGGAATAAGGAAAATAATTCTTCTTCCCTGACACTTGCTAGAAACAACATTTTTAGAGGTAGTTCTGTAATATCTAATGATCTGTTCTGTCATATCTAACTTCAGCATTTTCTTAACCTTAAATTTATTTTAAGTACAAAACTCAACTACAGTAAAAAGCTCATTATTCTTCCAGTGTTCTTAAATTTTTAGAGAACTATCTTCCCAAGTGGTAATTATTTTTGTAAAAACTTTTATAACGTTGACTTAAAAAATTGAATAATTCCTGGGACCAGCAGATGGCATAATAGCTATGTCACTGGACTCCCATGTAGTCGACTGCAGTTCGAGTCCCAGACCTGGAGACTTAAAGTCATGCCGGGTGCATGTGCATGTGTGCCCAAGATCCCGAGAGGAGAATGGAGGAGAAGGGATTGCAGTGTGGCCATCCTCCCTGGGGGGTGATTTCTTGCTTTCTGTCTCTCTGTCTCTCTCTGTCTTTCTGGTGAGTGCACGCGCCCCACAGGAAAAAAATTTAAAAAAAAAAAAAAACTCTCAAAAAAAATTGAATCATTCCTAAAAGCTGGATCTGTATAGATGTTCATCTTGCTTATTAACTCTTTGTAGTCTACAGTTAGTGGAAGTTTTTTCTTTCTAGTTTTAATGCCAACCTTAATGGTTAATTTCAACATATACAAGAATTCAAAATCGAACTCAATTTTAAATGCGGCAACTCCAGATATAGTGCAGGTTTTCTGCATTTAACATTTAGGGTCAGAGAATAATTATCTAACTCTTAGTTCTTAAGCTCAAAAAATAGTGAGGATAAGAAAAAAGGTTATGGACATGAAATTGGCAACAACAACAAAAAGTTCCTTCTGGATTTGTCAAAGTGAAAAAAATAAACTCAGCTGACACTATTGCCAAGTATAATGAACATCTTGATGATCTAACAAGATTTTAAATTACCAACTATTTTCCAATACTCTTATTCCTGACTTCCAGTTAATAAGACA
Organism: Tupaia belangeri chinensis; assembly: GCF_000334495.1. Lineage (NCBI taxonomy): Eukaryota > Metazoa > Chordata > Mammalia > Scandentia > Tupaiidae > Tupaia > Tupaia belangeri. Next base: position 3,762,649 of record NW_006160208.1, on the reverse strand, counting down.
TATTCACAAATACGCATGTGCACACGCACACACCATTCAACATGGATGCCCACACTGGCTCACAATAGGTATCATTCAAGCCTGCCTTGCCCTTTCCAAGATCCTAAGTTTAGATCTTACTCTTTTATGTTCTCAACAAAATGCTTGTCTGATACTACATTTTCTTAGGACTGCGTCATCCACAACTGTGAGAATGGGTCAATTAAGTATGTTTTCTTATTCAAGTGACAGGTTCATTTGTTATTGTACCCTCTGTTAAGACAGTCTCTTATTGTGCTCATTTTTAAGCATTTTTCTTGAGTCCTTAGATAAAAAATGACTAGCTTCCACGACTTTGATGAATGCAATGATTGACTGAAATGCAGATGTGTAGGTCCAGACACTTTGGCTCAGCAGGTTGGGCTATAGCCTGAATCTGTTCTTATTTCTTTTTTTTAAGAGATATTTTTGCTATAGACCATGTACTCTCACCGGAGAAACAGAGAGAGAGACAGAAAGTGAGAAATCATCCCCCTGCCTGGGGATAGCCACACCACAATCCCTTCTTCTCTATTCTCTTCTTGGGATTTTGGACATGCATGCACATGTGCCTGGCATGAGTTTTAAGCTACTGGGTCCAGGACTCGAACCATGGTCATCGCCATCTGCTGGTCCTCTGAGTCTGTTCTTACAAACTACTCCAGATGAATTTGATGAAGGTGGTCCTGATCCCCATTTGAGAAATGACCCTGAAATAGGCTACATTTTTGTGTGCACAAATGGCTCCATTTGGGGAAAATGAGTGGCTCCTTCCATAATGAAATACCAACTTTTACCTTTTCTCTGAGTCATTAGTTGAACTTGCTGGAAGAAAACTGAAGAGCAAACACCTGGGGTGGAATGTGCACATCATCTGGCAGTGCTGGGCATTGGGGGTATACATGGCAGTGACATCTCCACCTCTGAAGAAGGTATTCTTATAGAATTGAGTCAGACATCCTGTGATACAATCAGTAAAATTAGTTAATTAGAAATGAATGCAAATAATCCTTTTAAGAGACATACATCTGTGTTACTGCAAAGATCTTTAAGACATGACTTTAATTATGGGGACAGAGTTAAATATATCATGGCTGTTATTTGAATAATATATTGATATAGTGTTACTTAGTCATTTTCTGGGTATTTCTGTATAAAATGTGCTTGATTTTTATTAAGTCATATAATAATTTGCACATAAATTATCCCCAACAAAGTATAATCCTATATTGGTTTCTTCCTGTTGCCTAACTAACATGCTATGAAAATAATATGCCTTAAAAAATAGCAAATTTGATCGTTTTTCAAAACTCTTAATAAAAATCTCTATGAGATTCTCACAAATATGAAAGAACAGACAGAGGCAGGCTCTGCTATCTGCATCTCACTTGTTTCTTTCTTTTCTTTTTTTTTTAAGAAAAAAGTTAAGTAACTAAGTCCAGGGTGAACAGATTTGCCCAAGATCCATATGGACAATGAATGGCCTGGTACATAAAGCAGTCTTGTAAACTGCAGATGGCATAATGGTTACATGGACTCCCACATGGCCAATCGCATTTGAGTCCCAGTCCCAGACATGACCAATCGCATGTGAGTCCCACGCCAAGTGCATGTGCATGTGTGCCCAAAGTCCTGAGGGAAGAATGGAGGAGAAGGGATTATAGCATGGCCATCCCACCTAGAAGGTGATTTCTTGCTTTCTCTCTCTCTGTCTCTCTCTGTTCTCTCTGGTGAGCACTATAGCAATATATGTGTATATATATAAATAAATAAAAATAAAAATAAACCTAGTATTTTTCTCATTCATGTCCCCTTTTCTAGCAAGCAATGTTAAATGCTTCCTCTTCTCAGTTTAATTCAAGCAAACGAACGCTCCACCACTGTTTTCTGAGTGTAAGAACTAGGAATTGAATAATTATTCTCTTATCCTAAATGTTAAACTTGTATAATTGAATATTTATTTTTCACTAGGACTTTATATAGTTAGTTTAAAGGCTAAATTGAAAAAAGAGTTTGTTCGCTGTTTGGCATTAATCCCAACTCTAAAGTACTCTGTACTCCACATGTTATTAAATAATTAAGTTCCTTACTGACTCTAATGCATGAACTTGAATTTGCTTTGAAAGACTCATTTCAAAGTCTGCTTACTAAGCTTTCCAGCTTAGGCAGCACATTTGTTTTAGTCAATCAGCCATGAGACAAACCAATGATAACGTTGTGCATCTCTTAGGGCAGTAGTCACTCTTCAGTTGAAATAGCATCTATTTTTGTATTAACTTGCAAGAAATGGGCAGCTTAAACAATATGCACCAGAAGATTTCAAAAAGTTTGTGGAAAATGGAATTAAATTACATTAAAAATGAAATTATTTCTGTACAAAAAAAAAGCCAAGCAAAGCTTTTTCATAACACACATTTCCCATAAACTTTGTGAAGGTCTATAGTATTTTGGTAACTATGAAGATGAGCATTTTTCCTTGCACTATACTGCTGCTTTGGGGATTCTTGCCTGATCTCCCTTATGACCAGCCAGCCCCACTGGGGATTTCTTCTCTTCCTCTCAAAGTTGTGGCTGAGATGATTATCTCTTAAGTAAGGTTTATACTTGGAAGCAGCACAGATATCTTTAGGTAAAAGCTTCTGGGAATACAGGTTCCCAAGTGGCTATGCCAAGATTTCATGTAAACACTGAGTAGTTGGTCCAGTGACAATGCTCCATAAAGACTTCTAGTGTTTGGGCTGACTCCCAGTCACCAAGTAGTCATCCACCCCATCCCAAAGCACATACAAGGGTACCAACAACGGCCACTGCTGGCCTGGTAGTTCCCGTTCTGCACTGAGCCTTTGTGAACCGCCATGGGACTCAGCCAATGGAAGGGAGTGACTAGAATATACTGGCTTTTACAGCTGAATGAAAAGAAAGTTCTAGTCGGCATTTCTGCTAACCCTAAGTCGGAAATAAAGATGGTGACAACAATGAGGATGTTGTTACCCTTATTTGTTAGAGTATATGGAAAGCACATTTTGTAAGTTATCTCATAATGATCATGGCTTTCACATGGACCCCGTGTGAAAGGGTTTTCTGTTTTGTTAAAAACATTAAACAGGAGGGGCAGCAGGTGGCATAGCTGTTAAGGAATTGGACTCCTAGTTGAATGACTATGGTTCAAGTCCTGGACCTGGTCTAAAAATCATGTCAGGCACATGTATGTACACGCCCAAAATTTCAGGAGGAGAATGGAGAAGAGATTGCAACATGGCCATCTTCTTGGGGAGACTTCTCACCCCTGTGTGTGTGCTACGTCTCTTTGCCTGGTGAGAGCACACACCCTATGGCAAACACATTTTAAAAATTATATAAGGCTTACCCTGTAGCCTAGTGGTTGAGGAATCCAGATTGTATATGGCCAACTGTGCTTTGAGTTCCTGCCTGGTGGCTTAAAAAACATGCCAGGTGCATGCACATGCATGCTCAAAATTGGGATGAAGAAATGGAACAGAAGGGATTGTAGTGTGACCATCCCATTTTCCCTAAAGGAAGCACCTCTCTCTCTCTGTGGCAAGCATATGCATCCTCTGGCAATTAAAAAAATTACACAGGGACCAGCAGGTGGCATGGTGGTTAAGGTATTGTACTCCCACATGGCCAACCACAATTCGAGTCAGCTTGCTTTCTCACTTTCCCTCTCTTTCTCTCTGTCTCTCTCTGGTGAGTGCACATGCCCTATAGCAAATTTAAATGAATAATTAAAATAACCAATTAGAAAATAATAAAATATAAAAATTATATAATCAATAAGGAGGAGAAAAATACTCCTAAAAATGAAGTAATGATATAAAAAGATAACTTAGAAAAGAAATACTCATGCTTAAAATATATGGAAAATGGTAAAAATCACAAATACAGGCAGATTAAAACAATTAGAGGTCATTTTACTCACAAGAATACCGAAAATGTACTAACTAGCATTCATGTTCTGATTTTTGCTGCAAATAATAGAAGACCTTGTTCCAGGTGACCTGAGTCAGAACGAAATTTAGTAGTTCAGAAACTAAAAAGCCCCTAGTGAATCTGGCTACAAAAATAACTGCTCATCCGGCTCAATTGATAGCATCTGTAACAATTTGTCTCTTATCTCATGTACTCTGTTCTAGGATGTTGCCATTGGCCTCAGGCGTCAGATCAAGGCAAGACAGGACCAACAGCTTAAGCTCCCGCATTCTTATACAATTCAAGTCAAATTGTGAGCAGAAAACTTTGTTGCAAGATCAGGTTCCCAGTGGGCCATGGCTGCAACAGAAGAGTATGTTCTTCCTAGCTCAAACCTGGTTGGCTCACAAGTGCAGATATGGTGTTAGCAGCAGAAGCAACGTTGCCATAACCACATGAACAAAAATCAGAGAGTAGAAATTCCCCAGAAATAAGTGAAAGTATTGGTTCCAAAAAGGTCCATGTATACCAGGCCACAGAGGCACAGCTGCCTACTGCAGTGGAGGCCTGAGTGGGTAAATGCGCATTCCCCTCCGCTGGTGGAAAAGTCAGCAAGCAAGTAACCTACCTGGAAGGTAATTTCATGATGCATCAGAAAACATGGGAAAAAATCACACCTTTGTGTCTATTATTTTATTTCAAAAAATGTATTCTTCAGAACTAATTGAAGTATGAGTAAGAATGTGTATGCACACACACAAATATCATAAAAAAGTAAGGCTATTAAGCTCCAAAAATATGAGTATGCATTTACATTAAAAGGTGGCTATAGAGGCTGACAGATGGCGTGGTAGTTAAGGGTGCTGGACTCCCATATGGCCAACCATGGTTCGAGTCCTGGACCTGACAGCTTGCTTCCCCCCCCCCCCCGCTCTGTCTCACTCTCTCTCTGTTCAAATTAAAATAAATAAAGTTAAATAAAAATAACTCTAAAAAAAGATGACTATAAATGAAAAATGTCAGTTAAAAGAGTTTCTATAATTAAGAACATCTTTATAAAAAGTATAAATAGATATATATATAAAAAACATCAAAAACAAAAAATGCTATGAAGATGAAAAAGAATAGTAACAAAAGCTATTTCTGCATCTTGCGACTACATGCAATATGTAGCCTCTCATTTTCTGCTTATTGACTTCTCTTTTCTAGCATGACCATGAATTTTTTTCATTGTTTGATTAAAAAGAGAAAAAAATTGAAGCGGCCACAGTCGACAGTATCTCTCTGGCTCATACCCCTCAACAGTTGTAAGTGTGTGTGCGGCAAAGACTACAGTGCAGAAGCGCAATTAGGGTTGAGGGCAGGAGAGTTGTGATTTAGGGAAAAGTTCGGAAGGCATTTTCCTGAAGAAATTAAACCAGTTTACAAATATAAACCTGACCCAGGTTTATCTATCCTAGCTCTAGTATCAGGGGTAAGTAAGCAATCACTGTGGTATGGTTTTCTGAAAGTCATCAGACACTCAGGACCCACCCCTAGAAGTGGCCCAGAGAAAACTCCAACGTGAGTATTTGGACACAGATATATACAATGCCTAACACTCTTTTGAATATTCAGGTACAGTTTTATGTTTGTTTTAATGTGATACCATAGAGTACTGCTTGTTTGTTTTGAGATCTTCTTTGCAGAGAGTCTTCAAACAGAAGTTTCTGTTAACACATGCCTTAAGACTTTCTCACTTCTGGGCTCCTCCCCTTCCTGCCTCGTGTGTCTCCAGCAATATATCTGGAAAGTGGTGCTTGCCTCTAAATATGAAAAGAATACGTGTCCTGAATTACCAGGGGCTGCCTCCTTTTCTAGCTTTCTTCAGGGGTTATGTATCTTGTTTAACTTCTCCTCTCATACACACTCTTAACTTTATGTCTTGTGGATAATTAACTTACCACAGGAAACTGTAGCAAACAAGCAAATGAAATGAGCTGCTTGCTTGAATAAAATCATTCTGGAAAAGAAGACAACATACACATAACTCTGCTGGTTGTAGATCATATTTAAATTATATATAACATGAACCTTAATTGACGGTGCTATCGTCTGAATTGCAAATCAAAGCACACAATTATCAGTATCGAGAACAAGAAGTTATCTGTGCCCAGGGGTTTGGAAAACTTATAATCCTTTCCAAGATACAAATTGAGGACTTTTGACTATTATTGTGCTTATTGTTGATTTACCACCAATGTCGTTAATAATTTTGGGAAAGGAATTAGTAGAGAGGAATTAAACAGTTGTGAAACCTCTGATTTGAACAAAAAGAAAACTACTGTAAATAATGTCAATGCTATCAATCCAGAATCCTTAAGTAAAGAAAAGCTCTGAAAATACTAAATTCCATTTAAAATTTTTAAACCAATCAAATAGTCTCTCTGATTTAAACATATCTTACATTTGAATATTTCCACATATAAAAATGTTAATTCCTTCAAGACTTTTTAAATACCCAGAAAATCAGAACATAAATGAACAGCTCCTTTGTAAGGCAAAATGTATCATTTTTAAAAGCACTTTATTTGGAAGCAGTGAGAAATAATAGAAATTTGCTACCTGAAAGCACAGTTGCTTCTGTGATTCTGGAGGTGAGGGAGTCTCTGGTCACTGGAAAATGAACTGTCTTCAAGCTGGGTTGCTGTGGTACCGCAGGCAATATTTGCTCATTTCCAATATTGACTTTGGATTTCTGCCAGCAGTTTCCACTTTTCGTCCTGTCAACATATTTCATGACCATCCTATTCCTGTGTTCAGCTATTTAATATATTAACTATTTCAGGGAGTGAAGTAAACAAGATGGCAGAATTGAAGTTTCCAATGCTCGTCTCCCTGCAGAAGCATCAATATGAACAACTGTCCATGTACACAAATTCCTTCACAAGAACTAGGAAATCCAGGTAAAGGACCAGACAGTGGTGCAGAAGTAACACAAGTGGACCAGCATGGAGGATCCTGAGTTTTCATCCTGTACAAGCCAGGAGTGCCTGCACAGCCATGATCCAGGCTTGCTGAAGCTGTGGGTAGATTATAGCCCCTAAGGGCCCTGTACGGAGTGCCTGACCCTGTCTGTCTATCTCTGAGTGATTGTCTGTCTCATGAAAAATAAGTAAATATACTTTTAAAAAGGAAATCTAAGTGAGAAATTACAACACCTGAGTAAAATACAAAACCAAGTGAAGACACATTGAAGAATATAGGGAGGACAGTTTCATAATACCATGTCACCCTGCCCCCATGCCTAGGCAGCACAGCATGGAGAGAGAAAAACTTCCTATGGAGTGAGGTGGACACCCAATTTTGCAATAGATCTTAGCACTAAGCCTGCCTCAATAAAAACTAGCACTAAGCCAATTCCCTTAGCCCTATGCTCTAGGCAAACACCTGAAGACCCACCTTCAAGTTCCACCATAGTACCAGACAAGGCTCTGCAACCAGGCTCAGGACTGACCCAGAAGCAGGTCAGCCCCCCAAAATCCAAGATCAAGGCTTGCCCCTGAAGACCCAGGTAATCTAGCCCCTATGAAATCAGGCATCATGCTTACCACAAGCTGACACAGCACTAGGCCAGCCTGCCTGAGTATTCTAGCAGAAAACGTGCTCATGGACCTAACCAGATGGACCAGCTAGAATGTCAGGACAGTGAAGGACTTTCCATCAAAGCTAATCTGTAAAGATCGAAATAGGTGTTTATTTCTTTAAATATACAGACACCAGTGCAAGGCCACATGGATCACAATAATGAATAAAATACTTTCAAAATACTTGTCTTAAAGAAGCTCAATGGGCAATAAGAGAATACAGAGAGATCACTAGCTAAATCAGAAAAGCAATACATAAATAAAATTAAAAGTTCAACCAACAGATAATAATCATTAAAAAGAAACAAATTCTGAGACTGAAGAACATAATGACTGAACAAAAAAAATTGCATTTAATGCTTCAACAGTAGATTTGATCATGGACAAAAAAAGTCAGGGAACTCAGAGACAGATTACTTGTAGATTAATAAAAATAACAACAAATTAAAAAAGAATAAAGAAAGTCTACATGATGTACAGAACACCAATAGAAAATCAACACATAGATTACAAGAGTCCTAAAAGCAACAGAGAAAGTGAAAGAGAAAGTGTTCAAAGCTTATTTAAAGCAATAACAACAGAAAACTTTCTAAATCTGGGAAGGATAATGAACATCCAGATCCAGGAATCCCAAACACAAAGTAAATGAGCTATAAAGAGAACTTCACTAGAGTCAGCAGATGGCATAGTGGTTAAGGCGTGGATCCCACAGGGCTAATAAGGGATTTTTTTTTTTTTTTTTGGAGAGGTTTTTTTGATATAGGGCACATGCGCTCGCCAGAAAGACAGAGAGAGACAGTGAGATAGAAAGCGAGAAATCATTCCCCAGGGGGGATGGCCATGCCACAATCCCTTCTCCTCCATTCTCCTCTCTGGATCTTGGGCATGCATGCACACGCACCTGGCGTGAGTTTAAGCCACCGGGTCCGAGACTCGAACCTCAGTCGGCTACATGGGAGTTCAGCGACATAGAAATTACACTAACTGCTGGTCCCAGCTGACCAGTTTAAAGCCCAGATCCAGCAGATTGAAAATCATGCCAGGTACATGTGCAGGCATCTTCAAAATCTCAAGAGGAGAATGGGGAAAAGGGATTGTAGCATGGTTATCCTCTAGGAGATAATTTCTTACTTCCCTCTCTCTCTTTCTGTCCCTCTCTGGCAAGTGCACATACCCTATAGCAAAAACTAGAAAGAAAATAAGAGAGAACTTCACCAAGACACATGACCAAATTCTCAAAAATCAAAGAGAAAGACAAGTTCTAAAGACCAAGAGAAAAACAACTAATCACATAAAGGGAACCCCCGTAAGACTATCTGTGGGTTTCTCAACAGAAATTCTACAGGCCCAGAGAGAGTAGGATGGTATCTGTATAAAAAATAAAAAATTAAAAAAAAAAAAAAGCCCACCTTTTGTTCAGGAAGAAAAAGGAGATGCAGACTTTCCCAGGCAAACAGTAGCCATCACCACTGGCCTACCTTACAAAAAAATGCTAAAGCCAGTTGAAACAAAAGGACTCCAATTAATTATATGAAAAATATGAAAGAATAAAACTAACTGTACAGGTAAGAATAGTCAAAGGTCAAGCAGATGGAGTAGTGGTTGGGATGCTAGACTCCCATATGGCCAACCACGGTTTGAGCCCTGGACCTGGTGAGTTGAAAATCACACTGGGCATGAGTGTGTATGCATGCCCAAAATTCTGAGAAGAGAGTGGAGGAGAAGCTATTGTGGCATGGCCATCCCCCATGGGGGGTGAAAACTCACTTTCCTCCTGTCTCTCTCGGGCATGTGCATGTGCCCTATGTCAGTGTTTAAAAAAGAGAGAGAGAGAGAAGGAGAGAAAGAGAGAGAATATTGTAAAATTCAGAATACTCTATTATTTTACTATGGAGCAAAAACTACTTTAAGTCTAGCCTAAAGCATAAAGACAGGAGTATTAAAATTAACTAGCTACAATAAGTTGTTACTGGATATGTGATATTGAAAAGATGTAATTTGTAACATGACTAACAAAACATGGGGAAGAGGGGAAAAGTTACAGAGTTTTAAATATGTGGTTTAAGTTATCAACTTAAAATAGATAGCTATAACTATACTGTTTTTACTCTAGCTCCATGAAAACTACAAAGAAAAGCCTTGGAATAGACACACACACAAAAAAAATAAATAAAAGAAACAAGAAATCAAAATCTAAAATAACAAAAAACAATTAAAGAATAAAGGAAAGCAGCAAAGAAGAAACATTACAAAACAGCCAGAAAACAATAAGACATTAGTAGTCAATCCTTTTATATCAATAGTTACTTTAAATATAAATGAATTAAATTCTCCAACCAATAGACATAGAATGTTAAAAAAAAAACAACTATATGCTGCCTACAAAAGATTAATTTTAGCTTTAAAAACACACAAAGGGTGAAAATGAGGAAAAGGAAAAAAATTACATTCAAAAGACAACCAAAAGAGAGCAGAGGTGACTATCCTTATACCAGAAAGTTAAAGTTCGAGTCAAAAACTGTCACTAAAGACAAAGAAGTTTATTATATAATGATAAAATTATTAATTCATCAAGAAGGTATAAAGATTATAAGGGTACTTAGAATGTTTTTAGGAAAGATCAAATGTTAGGCCACAAAACATGTCTTAACTCATTCAAGAAGATTAAAATGATATCAGATATTATTTCTAACCACAATAGTATGAAACTAAATATTAATAACAGGAAGAAAATTGAAAAATTTATAAAAATGTGGAAGTTGAACAAGACAATGGGTCTTTGATCCTTTGATTCATTAGTCCTGAACAATCAATGAGTCAAAGAAGATATTAAAAAAATTAATATCTTAAGATAAATGGAAAAGGAAACACAACATACCAAAATTTATGGGATGCAGCAAAAGCAAGTCTAAGAGGGAAGATTATAGCAATAATTGCCTATATTAGGAAAATAGAAATACATAAAATAAACAGCCTAACTATACCCAAAGGAAATAAAAGGAGAAGAACTAAGCCTCAAGTTAGCAGATGGAAGAATATAATAAAGATCAGAGAAGATAAAAATGAAATACAGACTAGAAAATAATAGAAAAGAACAATGATACTAAGGGTGTTTGTTTTTAAGAGATAAAATTGAGAAACCTTTTGCTAGACTATGGGAAAAATGAGAAAAATACTTAAGTGAAAGTAGAAGTAAAGGAGATGACATTATAATCATTATCACAGAAATACAAAGGATCATAAGATACTAATGCTATTATTGGATAACCTGAAAGAAATTAATTAATTCCTAGAAACACATAGGCTACCAAAACTGTAATGAAGAAATAGAAAATCTAAACAATCAATTAGCTTGGATCAATAATCAAAAAACTCCCCCCAAATAGAAAAGCTCAGAACTTATGTCTTTATTCATGAATTCTGCCAAACATTTAAAGGATTAACAGCAATCCTTCTCAAAGTCTCCCCAAAAACTGAAGCAGAGGAAGGCTTCTAACCTTATTCATGAGGCCAACATTACCTTGGACAAAACAGCAAGACCCAACACTATAGGAAAAGAAAACAAGCCAATATCCCTGTTGAACATAAATGCAAAAATCCTGAATGTGAAATACTATCAAACCAAATTCAACATCACACTGAAAGGATCATACAGTATAATCAAGTAGAATTTATCACCAGAATGCAAAAATGTTTCAACAAGAGCAAATCAGTAAATGTGATGTATCATAGTAACAGAATGAAGGATAAAAATCATCTGATCATATAATAGAAGGACTTACACATGAAATCTAAAAAACTGGAGGTCATAGAAGCAGAGACTAAAATAGTAGTTGCCATAGTCTAGGGACTGGGGAAAATGGGATGAAATTGCTCCTTATACAATATTTCAATTATGCAGGGTGAATAAATTATGGGATATAATGTACAGCATGGTGACTCTAGTTAATTATACTGTATTGTGTACATGAAATTTATTAGAGTAGATTTTATGTGTTCTCACCACACACACACAAAATGAGAAATATACGAGATGATAAATATGGTAATGTAATTAGCTTGATTGTGGGTAATCATTTCACAGTGTATAGATTTAGGAAAACATCACAGTAGATGGCACAGCAAGACAATGCAATACTTTGTGAGGCTTTTCCACTAGAAGTTTCCAGTTTCACATTCAGAGACCTCTATGTGAAAGCAGGGTATGTGTGTGCCCATGATCCAGGGCTGACTGAAGCTGGGGATAGACTTTAAAAGGTAAATAACAAAAATAAATCATGTTGTACACCATAAACATACAATTTTTATTTGTCCACTTTACCTTTTAAAAAGCTAAGGAATAATGTGGCAAAAAATGTGGATTTGCAAGTGTTTTTCCAACTGAGCATTTCCTATTCTTTGGGTAGATGCCCAGGTGTGGAATTGGTGGATCATATGATAGTTCTATTTGTAGATCTTTGAGGAACCTCCATATTGTTCTCCACAGTGAATTTACTAATTTACATTCCCACCAACAGTGTAGGAAAGTTCCCTTTTCACTACATCCTCTCCAGCACTTATCATTCTTTATTTTTTTTTTATTTATTTTTTTGGAGAGTGTTTTGGTATTGGGCATGTGCATTCACCAGAAAGACAGAGAGACAGAAAGCAAGAAATAACCCCCCGCCCCAGAGGGGATGGTCACGCTGCAATCCCTTCTCCTCCATTCTCCTCTCAGGATCTTGGGCATGAATGCACATGCTCCCAGAGCGAGTTTAAGCCACCTGGTCCAGGACTCGAACTGTGGTCGACTACATGGGACTCCAATGACATAGCCATTACACCAACTGCTGGTCCCATCATTATTTTTTTAATCTTAGCATTCTGACAGGTTAGATGGTATTTCATTGTGATTTTGATTTTCATCTCCCTTATGATACAGGATGTTGCACGTTTTTTATATGCTTTTTGACCACTTATATGTCTTCTTTAGAGGGTTGTCTGTTGAGCTTATTTGCCTATCTTTTAATTGGGTTGATTTTTTTTTCGGGGGGGGGCAGGGTGTGGAGTAAGCTGTTTGAGTTTCCTGTGTATTCTGGTTACCAGTCCCTTATTTGAGGCATAGTTTGCAAATATAGTCTCCCATTCCTAGGGTTGTCAATTCACTCTAATTATTGTTTCTTTTGCTGTGCAGAGACTTTTGATCTGATGTAATCTCACTTGTCTATTTTGGGGATTATTGCCTGTGCTTTGGAGGTCTTGCTTAAGAAGTCTTTGCCTACTCTTATGCCTCCTAGAGTTTCCTCTGTGTCTTTCACTAATAGTTTTATAGTTTGAGGTCTTAGGTTTAGATCTTTGATCCATTTTAGGTTGATTTTTATTAATGGTGAGAGATAGGGGTCTAGTTTCATTTTTCTGCAGGTGGATACCCAGTTTTTCTAGCACCATTTGCTAAAGAGGTTTTCTTTTCCCACTGGATTTATTGGTGTCCTTTGTCAAAAGCCAGTTGACTGTATGTTTGGGGGTTTATTTCTGGGGTCTTTATTCTGTTCCATTGGTTCACATGCCTTTTTCTGTGCCAGTGCCAATAACATGCTGTTTTTGTAATATATTTTGGGATCATGGATTGAGATGCCTTCTACTTTACTCTCCTTTGCAGAATTGCTTTGGCAATATGGAGTCTTTTATAATTCAAGACAAATTCTATGATTTTTTTTTCTAAATCTGTGAAGACTGTCTGATAATTTGATTGGGATTGCATTAAATATGTACATTAATTTGGGTAGAATTGCTATTTTGATTATATTAATTCTTCCAATCTAGGAACGTGGGCTGTCCTTTGACTTTTTTGTGGAATTTTCTTTTTTTTTTTAGATTTTCATAGTTTTCCTTGTAGAGGTCTTTGACTTTTTTGGTTAGATTTATTCTTAGGTATCTTATACTTTTTTTGTGGTTATTGTAAATGGGATTACTTTCTTCAGTTCTACCTCTCTTCATTGTTGGTATATAGAAACGCTATAGATTTTTGTGTATTGATTTTGTATCCTGCCACTTTACTATATTCATTTATCACTTCCAGGAGTTTTTTCATGGATTCTTTTGGGTTTTCTGTGTTTATAATCATGTCATCTGCAAATAGAGATAATTTCACTTCTTCTTTTTTTCTTTCCCTATTTGAATGCCTTTTATTTTATTCTCTTTTCTGATTGCATTGGCTAGGACCTCTAGTACTATACTGAAAAGGAATGGAGAAAGTGGGCAGCCTTGTCTTGCTCCAGTTTTTAGTGGGAAAGCTTTTAGCTTTTCCCCCTTCTGTATGATTTAGCATTATTTGCATTTGCTAAGACATGGAACCAACCCAAATGCCCACAAACAGATGAATGGGTTAAAAAAGTGTGGAACATATACACTACAGAATATTACACAGTCATAAAAAACAAGGCTGTTGCATTAGTTAGAAAGCGGAAAATAAAATTTGCTGCTAACTGAAGCAAGCCAGACTATGAAAGAGAGGCATTGTATGTCCCCACTCAATATATATCTAAGGTGGGACAAGCAGTTAGCGTAATAGCTATGTTACTGGACACTGTTCGAGTCCCAGACCTGGTGGCTTAAAACTCATGCTGGGCATGTGTGTGTGCATGCCCAAGATCCTGAGAGGAGAATGGAGAGGAAGGGATTACAGCATGGCCATCCCCCCTTGGGGGTGATTTCTTGCTTTCTGTCTCTCTGTCTCTCTCTGTTTGTCTGAGGAGCGCACATGCCCTATAGCAAAAACCTCTCCAAAAAAAAAAAATAAAATAAACTTTATCTAATGTCTGCATTCTATGTCAGAAACTAAAGGATGGAAGATATAAAAGCAAGAAAAGCAATAATGATACTGGAGATTGTGGGAGGAAGATTAGAAGGAAAGAATCAAAGGGAAGAAGATGGAAGCAAACCATTTAAGGGACCTAAGGTGGAAAGAATCTGTTGATTATAATGTGTATGGTGGTGGCTTTGACTGAACCAACATACAGTGTATTCATGATGGGAAGATTATTAATTCAGTATGCCATAATGATACATAGTGATTGAATGTAAAAATAAATAAATGAATAAGCTAGAGTAAATGCATTAAAGTGCTTGGATAAGGGAAAAAAGTCTATTTTACGTTAAGACCACACAATTCATGCACAAGTTCCCTTTCTTTTTTTTTTTTTTTTTAATGTTCATAATATTCCAACTATTTGGGGACCTGGAGCTTAAATCTTGTCTAACTTGACTTTTCCCATTAGAGCACAACTGAAAATGGGTGGTATACATAGCTCCGTAGAGAGGATATTTTAGCAAATTTATCAATGACTGCCTATACCTATCCAAAGAATCACATAACTCTGAAATTTGAGATTTATAAAAGACTGGGTTAATGTTTAGGTTCTCCTTCCACCCAATTCAGGAAACGTGATTTATCAGGATTGACAAGCCACTGTTCACAGACCAAACGGGTTCAGCATCTCTTTCTGCAAACAGCGTTTTGTTGGAACCCAGCCATGCCTATTCATTCATGCGGCATCTATGCCTGCTTTTACCAAAATACTACAGAGTTAAAAGGTTGGGGCAGTCTCGTCTTTAAAATTGAAAGGATTTACTGCCTATCCCTTTACAGATAAAGTGGCCGAAACCTGCTCAACAGCCCTCTGGCATAGAGTTGAGACTTCCTTGTCTTGATGCCTTGATGGGAGAAATGTGCTGAATTTCTAGGCACCAGCTCCTGCTCAGGGAGTGTTATAATATTTTTATTTTTAGGGAAATGTCACATTATATTTGAAATATACCTCTTTGAAAAATTCTAACCTTTAGTCCTAGATTTACCTACTAGATCCTCACAAAATACTGTATTCCTTTTTGTGTGCTTTTTATTATAAAATATTTACAGACCATAATCACTTGCCCACGAAATCTCCACTGTTTTCTCTTCACAATTACAGTATATCATTCTACCTAGTAACTAGATTTTAGGCTAGCTGATTTCTAAATAAATATTTTAGGCATGTAACTAGAATGTAGAACTGTATTTATTAGAATTATAGGTATACCGCTGCCAATAAAATATTTTCTGGTTACAATGAACTAGTGTGTTCTAAATCTGCACGCTGTGCTCCCTTTAGATGCAGGAGAGCAACCAGCACATCAGCAATGAACAAAACAGAAACCTGCTCTGTGCCGTACAAAAGAATTGAAGTTTTGGTGCAACGCTGCTGGAGCAGTCCACGCTGCTGAGCCTCTATGGGAAGGTCCCAGGTTCACATCCAGAGATCTCCCTGGGCATGCCAAGGGCATGTGTGCCTTTGACATGGGCTGGCTGAGGCTGGAGGTAGAGTGGAGTGTAAAGACCCATTGGGGGTGCCCTCTTCCCACCTGTCTTAGGAGAAATAAATAAACTTGAAACAATTTTGAATTTTGGATCTCATCTGGCACCAGGCCCAGTAGGAAAACAATGATTGGAAGAAAAGTATTCTCCTTTTCAAATCAGAGCAGAAGCCCTGAGTTTGTTTCTCTAAAAGATCAAATTACAAATTTTAACCTACTTAAGTATATTTCTGTGTTAACACTGCATTTTTCTTACTGTGAAACATAAGTATACTCTAGTAATACGATAAAACTAAAAATGTCTTTTGTAGATTCAAGAGAACCAAGTCAGTCAACTTAAAAGAAGGCAATGATAGGCCAAACTCTAAGATGTTCCCCAAGCTTCCCATTCTAATCCTAGTGACTCAATATAGTGATGTTTCATGTCTGTCCATGCTTATGTACAATATAAAAGCAATTTTTCTTCTTTTTCTTCTTCTTTTTTATTAATCTGCTATGGAGCCTGTACACTCCCTAGAGCGAGGGAGAAAGTAGAAAGCACTCCCAGGGCAGATGACCATACTACAATCCCTTCTCCTCCATTCTCCTCTCAAGGTTCTGGGCACACATGTACACATACCCCACGTGTTTTTCAAGCCACCGTGTCCGAGATTCAAACCACATATTCAGCCACATGGCCTTCAGCCGCCTTAACCACCACACCATCTGGCTAGCCTGGATAAATCAGTTTTGTAATTAAAATGATTAAGCCATTGACTTTGAGCTAATAAAAAATGGAGGGTTTCTGGGGAGCTCCAATCTCATCACATGAGCCCTTTAAAAGCAGAGTTGCTGTTTTTCCTGCTGTTAGCACAAGGAAAATGAGATTCAAAGCGTGAGAGGGGTTCACAGCAGGGAAGCTCTCCAGTGCTGGCTCTGAGACAGAGAGGCCATGACGCTAAGACGGAAGAGTGGTCTCTGGCCAAAAATCAGAAAGAAAATGAGCAGGTCAGTCCTGCAAGTCAGTCCTACAACTACAAAAAACTGAGTACTTCCAACAAATTCTTATCCAGAGCCTCCCCTCAAGCATCCCTTGACCTCAAGTCCTCTTCTCATGTCCCCCCTTTCCTGAATCACACTTCCCCTATGTTGTGTGTGTGTGTATGTGCACGCGTGCATGTGTGTTTTAGGGAGTTTTTTTTGCTATAAGGTGCGTGTGCTCGCTAGAGAGACAGAGACAGACAGATACACAGAAAATGAGAAATGACCCCCTCTCTGGGGGGATGGCCACACAACAATCCCTTCTCTTTCATCCTCCTTTGGGATTTTGGGCTCGCATGCACCCGCGCCTGGCGTGAGCTTTAAGCTGCTGCATCCAGGACTTGAACTGTGGTCAACTATGTGGGAGTCCAGAGACATAGCTATTACACCATTTGATGATCTCAGCCCCATGTCTTATGGCTTGCTTGTCAGATTGCTGCTCAAATGTCATCTTCTCCGAAATGCCATCCTTCAGCATCTCATCTAAAAAGACATCTCCCATCACTCTGTCTCTGCACCATCCTTCATTCTTCTTCATTGCACACATCACTGCCTGACATTATGCTACCCACTTGTTCATTTTTGTGTTGTTTTTCTGCTCTCTCTGTCTGTATCTGTAACATCTTTCTGTTAGGACTGAGACTGTAATTTGTTTACACTTTTCCCCAGAGCACAAGATAGTACCTAGAAGATGTTCATTGAATGAAAGAGTAAAATTGAAAATAAATAAGTAAATGAATAAGAAATTAAATACTCTTTAAAAAAAAGTCATTGAGAAAAGGATGATCCCTTTACTCACAGATGTGGGCCATCTAATTTACATATGAGAGTCACAATGATGCTTGGAAGGTAAGATTAGCTGCCAGGTCTCAGGCGACAGTGAAAACGACTGTTAGACTAAAAGCTAGATTGACCCTAATTCTGTTGAATAGTATTTGATGAGAACAGGTATCCTCTGAGGTTCTATCCAATTATAATTAATCAAGACATAGCAAGTTGAAAAGACTGAAACATAAGCATATGCCAAGGAAGATACAGCCATATGAAAAAAGTAAGTATGGCCAAATTCTTAAAATTCTTAATGTATTGTGTTCTCATGAACATAAAAAGTAACACTTAGAATTGATTTGAGTAATCATTACCTAAAACTGTAGGAGGCCATTGGCTTGTGTTCCCACATGGGGCACCAACAAACTGGACCAAAATGGAGTCACTCTAGTTAAAATGCCATGTTAAGCAACTTAAACATTTTTTTTTTGAGATGCTTGCTGTGGGGTGCATGTGTTCACTAGAGAGACAGAAAGCGAGAAATCTCTCCCTGGGGAGATGGCCACATGGCAATCCCTTCACCTCCATTCTCCTCCTGGGATGTTGGGCATGCACGCACACGCACCCAGTGTGAGTTTTGTTTTTTTCCCCAAGTACAATTTTTTAAAAAAATAAAGATCATTACAAAAGATGAAAAAATCAGCTCAGAAAGGCCAACTACTTTTCTAATAAATCAGTTTTTTGACATAATAACGCACATCAATTTTAAATACTATCACATAAAGCATGGTGGAGAAAAAAAATTTTGCTTCGTAATTAGAAAGACTCACAATGAAACTTGCCAAGGAAAACAAAAACAAGCCACTGTGAAAATAAATACAGTCCACAGCAAAGTAGTATAAAATGAAGCCGGAAGTCTTCAAATTTAAAACATTTGTCCTCCCAATATTTTCTGACCTTTTAAATGGCTTCCTGAAATTGGTGAGACTTTCAAATTCAGAAGTTGCTCAGCTATTTTGACTTGGCTCCTTTGGGATCTGTTTTTAACCACTATTGTCCTTGGATTTACTGCTTCATTTTATCTGTTTTTTTCGTCCTCTGTTTCCTTCTTGTCTTCTTCGGTTCTAGCTTCCTTTGCTCCTTATATCAAGTCACATTTCTCCTACCGCCTCTTCACCTTTAGAGTCTGAGAATTCTTCAGCACAAGCTACCCAGCCCACTTGTCTGATGCTCGAACAGAAATTCTCTTGCCTGGATTTTCTCCATCTTCATCTCCACTATCTTCATGAGCAGCATCTTCTAGATCAGCTCGTGTTTGGAGATCAGGGGCAATGAGGCAACAGGAGCACATTTTCAAATAAAGGCTGCTTTATCTTTTCCATGTCTTCTAGCATGTTCTGGTTTGTTGTGGTTGAAGGACCCATATGTAGTTTGAAGTCTGGGCCAACACACTCAAAGTCATCAGAATGTAGCAACTCACTAGGAATCTCACCATCAAGGGCAACCACATCTCATATATCCAACATGGAGCGCCATTATGAATTGTGTATCCACCTCCCTCCCACAAGCATCAGTAACAGTACGCTAAAAGTTTTGACAAGTTCTACACATAATTTAGCATGACCTTTAACTGTTGGATTGAATCAACCCAGTCTATCACAGATAGGGAGTCTACACCACACTGCAAAACCACAGCATTATCTCCATACACCTCCATCACTTTTGAGCTCATAGGCTTAACTATCTGCCGGTATGACTTATCATCGATACCATCTCTCATTGGAAAATGGACAGTATCGGAAGTGCCTTTTCCAGGACAAATATCCTGTGCCAGGAAAGTGCTCCCCATGGCATGGAATGATAGTCATTACCCCATCTGTTGCATCAAAAGCTTCTTCAACACCATCAACATGATGGGTATCTATACTGATATGTAAGATTCTCTGATGATGCTTTTGTTATTCCTGCAGTATCATGAACATAACAGCATCCTGGTTCCTCTGATTTCTTAACAGGATGTAATACTCCTCCAGCCCGGTTGAACAGTCCCGGGAGACACCAGTGGAGAGCTGATGAAACTCGAAGAGCCCCACAAACACTGGGCGATCTTCTCCAACGTTCAATCTTTGCATTTGCTCACTGTGCTCGGACTTGCTATCTGGTCTTATTGACGTAGCGACGTGATAATGCATCACCGGTATTTTGGCACTTCTTCGGCAGTTGCTTTATGGGGCATATATTTCCTCTTTTCTGTATAAGCCAGAGTTTAACAGTAAGTGATGGGTCATGCAGATTCCGTGAGGTTTTAGGGGCGGGGGTGAGGGGAAGGGCAAGGAGGAGGGAGGGCAGGGTCGGGCGCGGGGAGGGCTCCCTATCACCGGCTGAAGGGCGAGAGCGCAGAGCGCCTGCGTGAGTTTTAAGCCACTGAAACTGGAACCAGATCAGCCAAGTGAGCTCAGCGAAGGGACTGCTGCACCGTCTGCTGGTCCCTCACGCTGAAACGTTAAGGTGGCTAATAAGTCCCCAAACAGACCAATTTGTCGTGAAAACGAGATCCCCCAAAACAGGAGATTCCAGTCCACCAGGTCAGTGCCATCGGGAAGCCTATGCACGCGCTGCAGCTGCAGCGTTGTTCCTAGGAATGTGACTTCTTGGTCCACTGCGTCTGGAGGCGCCAGGCCTCTGAAATAAGACACTGGAAATAGCTCGCGATGCTGCCAAGATACCAGGCCTTTTGTTTAGTGGAAACCCTTATTTCCTGAATACATTCCTTCTTTACTTTTCATCAGTCACGTGGTCCTGGATTCCTTCCTAAATTAACAGAAGGCTTTGTCCTTATAAACCCTCACCCGCTCTAGCTCCCTTTCCTTCGGAACACTGATTCAATCTGGATTGTCGAATTGTCGCAACTCCTAGACCCCACATACAGCTTGTTCTGAACAGAGTCGGTCTTGGACATCTGCCGACACAGGGAATCAGGCACAGCCTGCAAACACCATGCAGTAAACAGAGCGAACCTCTTTCTCTGAAGGGCCCAATGGACACTCCTGTGCTTAGGGAGTTGCACTATTCAGCTAAAACACGTATTTTAAAATACATGGTATTTCCAAGTAAAATGAAAGCATACTAGAAATAAGACAATTATGTCTAAATATCGTGATCATTTTCCTCTTGGTAAAATCTGTACCATTTTTTATATGCTGGTTATGAAAGAAAAACCGTACCATGCTTTTATATAAAATAGGAGTTTTCTTTTAGTATAGTTTTTACTTCTATGAAATACAAGGTGACTATTAGAAAAGACAGGGGTTAATAAATGTAAACCCCAGCTAAAAGAAAGTGAGGAATAAAGAGAAGGAGAGAGAAGGATGGGAAGGAGAAAGAAAAGTGTCAAAAAATGTATCTCCTACAAACAAGGGAACAGGATGAGGAAAAACTAAGCTTGGAGTTCATTGTGCAATTGAATTTGGCCTCAGAAGCCCAAAGAAATAACTATTTTCTGAGCTTATGAACCAGAAATTGAGGAGAGAATGTAACCAGTCTGTTGTTAGTAATTGCAGGTAAGAGATTTGTCCCTGTGAAATACAGTTAGCCATAAAAAACAAACAAACAAACAAAACCAGACTAAATGTGGTTTGCTTAGAGAAGAATAATGACTAATAAAGCTGAAGATTTATCAGGCTGGAGCTAAGAAACTCTATTATTGTGTTAGAATAAACCTAGATGTATTCTAAAATGAAACATTATACTTAAATTTTCCTACTCTCTGGAAAAGAAGCCACATTTTGTCCAATGCTGTTGTGTTTACATTGCTAGCAGACGTAGATGGTCTCCAAATATGCAAGGGAAACACCTATTACCCAAAAAAACTATGCATGGATTTAAAATAAATTTTGCACTAAAGGAAACTTGTACTTTAATTTCATCTTTCCACAAACTTTCTGAAGTTCTTTTGAATGTGCTGATAAGCCAGCCTAGAAATCGGTTCTTGAATAACATGAAAAAACAGAGGGAAGACCTAAGATCATGTCCAAAGAATGGGAGCCTTCTCTTCATCCCACAGCTCCCCCAATACTATGTTGCTTTGAGTAATAAATAAAGACAAGCTACTTCAGCAAAATGGCTCTATCCTGACTCTCGTGGGACCCAAAGCAGGGGCCACTGAGCAGTGGGGAGGGCAGACAAGGCACCTGGGCCTCGGCAGCATCTGGAACATGGGACCCTTCGGGTTCTCTCCACTTCCTCTCTCTGCTTTGTCTCTACTCGTGATCTTCATCTCTGAGAAGCTGTCCCAGAGGTTCACTTACTGATGGGCCCCAAACCTCACAACCTGGACTTTCCATGGAAGGAGATAAGCTGCATCCATTCTTTAATTCTACCTCGGAAAACTCCAGGAGAGAACTTAGATTTGACCGTGCTTAGGTCAATCAACTGAAGTTGAAAAAGTGGGGTTGCCTAAGAGCGTGACACCTCCAATTAGACCCACGTGTGTGTGTGTATGTGTGTGTGTGTGTGTGTGAAGCAAAAGGGTAAGGTAAGGAAAACAGAGGGAAAAAGGGGAGAAGATTTCATAGGATAGTTCTAAAAATAACAAGGGTGCTATTGTGGGGGGAAAAGATTTCTAGGCAAACTAAGGAATTTCAAATGTACTTATGAGGTGTCTTATTGGATGCTGGAATGATATCGTGGTCTCCTACACACATTCCAGGGTAAAACTGATCTTTTTTGGTGACCAGCATCTCTTAATTGTGACACAGGTCAATTGGTCCAGAAACTGACATTTCTCAGTTGTCTGTGAAAATAAACCAGGAATCCTCTCAACAGTCAGTCACCTGGAGTGGTTTCTAGACTCTTGAGTCCCTGGGCCCGATGCTGGTTGCAGTTTTTGCTGATTCTCAGGCAGCTACCAAATTTATTTTTGCTACTGTCAGCTGAGCAAAATATTCTGGGGATTTCACTTCTCCTGTAGTTTATCCGTCAGCATCAGGGAAATTCACAATCGGTCTATGACATCGGCACACGAACATATTCTTAGAGAGTCTGCATCACTGATTCCATCAACTCAAAAGTACTATTTTTTTTTTTAAGAGAGATTGTTATATAGGGCATGTGGACTCACCAGAAAGACAGAGAGACAGAAAGAGAGAAATCCCCCAACCAAGGGGGATGGTCACACTGCAATCCCTTCTCTTTCATTCTCCTCTCGGCTGTTGGGCACTCAGGTACAAGCGCCCGGTGGGAGTTTTAAGTTTTTAAGTCGCCAGGTCTTGGACTAGACCTACAGTCAAGTACATGGGAATCCAGCAGTGTAACCATTTTGCCACCTGCTGGTCCCCTAAAGTACTATTTTTTAAATTAGCCATTAAGAATCAGCCATCCACCGATTTATCTTTTAAAGCTACCTATATTTCAAACTGGCATCAATTCTTCAAATAAAATGTAGCACCCATGTCCAAAATGTAATTTATTTTCTTAAGGCACTTCTTTCACACGGGAGTAGGACAAATCATGGGGGCACATATACATGTTTTATCATTCCTCTTACTAAAATGAGCAATCAGCATCCATGTTTTGATACTACAGAACAGAAGCCAATTTTTCAGTATCTATGCTGACACAAGTTAAGCAAACTACCAATTAACATATGAGTAATGAATTATCCTTGGGCTAAATAAAGATCTTACAACAAAAGAAATCATTCAACAATGTTTTACTTGAAATTTAAGTTCCTGTCTAATGTAGGGTCAATAGGGAAAAACAGACAAAGACACATAAAAATTAAGAGGTAATGCCAATTTCCACAAATAAAACTTCAGTTATCCAAAATAACCTGGAAACAAGATTTTCCTGAACTTTTCTCCATCAATGTAGTGATTAAAGTGCATATTTTGGGGTTCTTGGAGACTATTAAGCTGTATTATTCTCAACCCTTCCCTAAACACCCTAGACTGCAATTGTTACCATGTGAATTTTGTTTTGTAACTTCCTTCTTTAATATTCGTTGAAGACTACATATGTATATATTCCTCAGTTGTTGTTTTTCTGTCATAGGGCATGCTCACCAGAGAAAGGCAGTGAGAAATCACCACCTGGGGGGATGGCCATGCTGCAACCCTTCCCCTTCATTTACTGGGATTTTAGGCACATGCGCACATGTTCCTGGCTTGATTTCTGAGCTGCCGAGTCCAGCACTTGAACCAGAGTCAGTCACATGGGAGTCTAGCACCTTAACCACTATGTTACCTGCTAGCCCCCATATGTGTACAGCCTACCCTCGTGACTTGTGTCTTTTATCAGTTATTGTCTTGGGGAGAAAAACAATCTTGTTAAAAAGTATTTCTGTTGAAAAGTTTTTAAAAATCACTGGGTGATGGGGCCAGCAGGTGGTGTGGTGCTTAAGGCACTGGACACCCCCACATGATCCAACCACAGTTGAGTCCTGGATCTGGTGGCTTTCTCTCTCTCTCTCTCTCTCTCTCTCTCTCCCTCTCTCTCTCTTTCTCTCTCTCCTGTCTCCCTCTGGTCAAATTTAAATAAATGAATGAATAAAATTAAATTAAACAATTTTTTTAAATCACTGAGTGAAGGCATAGAGAGATTGCCCATTGACTTGAAACCAGTAAAGGGTAATCAGTTATGAGGTTCATAAGTATGTTCTGAAATAGTGCATTAGCTAGAGTTCTAACCCTGAACTAAATGAGATACGACTGGTTTACTACTATAAATGAATTGCTTCATTTTTCTTTAAATACGAAAGAATTCCAGAAGAAATATACCTAAATCAGAGGCAGAAGGCCTGTTGTTCTAATGACACATCTAGTCGCAGACCCAACTGAGTCCCATAAAGTAACAGCATTGTGTAGTAAAAAGTCTAACAGAATGCGAGTGGGAGATTTAGAGTAGAGACTGCTCTCTATGTCCAGCTCCCACAGCGAGTAGTAGCATGGCTGGGGCAGAAACCTACTTCCTGTTGATGCTATTTCCTTATGACAGGATAGCTTTCAAGGTTCTTTCAGCTCCAAAAGCCATTAAGCAACCCTATGAGGCCCTGTGGGAGTTGGAGGTTATTAAGACCCTTTTCCAATAATGTATAACGTATAAAGATAGTTGTGATTCTATGAAAAACAAAATAAAGACCCTCTGTGCATAGGCAAAAGGGAAACTGAAGTAACTGTAAGGCAAATCGTAAAGGATCCGTTCTAGCTGATAAAATCTAAAGAATACTCTAATAATTGTTCTTCTAATAACTAATACCACTGATAAAATTTTAAAAGACTTGGGGACCAGCAGTTGGCGTAATAGCTATGTTTCTGGACTCCCATGTAGTCGATCGCGGTTTGAGTCCCAGACCCAGTGACTTAAACTCTCACCAGGCATGTGTGTGTGCGTGCCCAAGATCCCAAGAGGAGAATGGAAGAGAAGGGATTGCGGTGTGGCCGTTTACTCACTTTTAATTATATATATATATATATATATATATATATATATATATATATATAAAATGTGTGTGTGTATATGTGTATGTGTGTGTGTAAACCTGAGTCAACAAGAATGCATTTTTTTTTTAAATCTGGAAGAATGATATCCTTTGGTTCCATCCATTGAAATTGAATTGGCCTGTGGATTGCTATTTTGAAACCTTCATTATCACTTTGAGTATCGACTCAGGTAACTCTATTTTTGGGACCCAGACCAGGTGTAATATCAGTGTGGTGATGAAAATACAAATACTTTTGCTTCAGTAGACTTGACTCTGAAAAACATTCAGTGCGGGCAGAGAAAATTTGGTTTAGGAATTAAGAGTACCGAACTCATAAAAAGTCAAGTTTGTTTTACAGCAAGAGCGCTCCCACGATCAGAGCACAGCCGCACAGTACAGTCAGGATCCTCCTCCATGTCTCCTCTTCAGTTTGATCCAGATGCCATTACTTGGACGAAGAATCAGCTCTCCTGCCAGACCAAGTTCTTCTCTCTTCTGGATGGATTCTACCCAAAAGTGCCTCAGGATGCAGGAAAGAATGACCTTTTCTTCCAATATAGCAAACTTTTGACCTTCAAATTAATGTAAATACCATCATTTAAATTACAGATATACCATAAATGTGAGAAATAAAGGGCCCAATTTCAGAAAGCAGGCAATTTTATATTTTCACAGAAGGTCTTAGGAAAATCAGAATCACTTGGAATACTTGTTAAAAGGAAGTTTCTTGAGACCAGGTGATGGTGTAATGGTTATGTCACTGGAATCCCACATAGTTGACCATGGTTCGAGTCCTGGACCTGACAACTTTAAACTCATGTCAGGTGCCTATACATGCATGCCCCAAATCCCAAGAGGTGAATGGAGAAGACATTGTGGTGTGGCCATCTCCCTTGGGGAGGAGTGATTTCTCACCTTCTGTCTCTCTGTCTCTCCAATGAGCACACATGCCCTTAGCAAAAATTTCTCTTAAAAGAAAGAAAAAAGAAAAAGGAAGATTCTTAAGTGTCCTTCCTTGTTCAACCCAGTGTATCAGGATGGGTCAAGAAATCTGCATTTTAGCAGTGTCCCAGATGAATCTTGGGCTCATTCAAGCTTGAGAATCTCTGCTCTACACTCTATCTTATTGGGTCTTCAATTTAACTTACTGTAAAGTCATCAAATATGCTTCCGATTCATCCATTTGATTCTGGTCTCATTTCGCTAATGTCTATATTTACCCAAATGATAAAACGCTAGTGCCACTGAAGTCCGAAGTGTTCATGATGCATGGCAATGTGCACTCACTTTGCTTAAGGACGTCGCTGCCTATATGGTCAGCATTCTTTGTGCTTGCTTTGCAAAACACAATTCTTCAAAGTCACACACAGAGAAAATTGGGTTAACTATAACTGATCATATAAATAAGTTTTCTATCACAAAAATTTTATTCTACTTTCATCCACAATGTGCATTTTTAAACTTTAGCATGACACTGATTATGCTTTGTTATTGGCTGGGCTGAATCCCTCCTACAATTCATATGTTGAAATCCTGACTCCCACTTTAGAAGGTGACTGGATTTGGAGACAGGGTCTTTAAAGAGGTCATTAGGGTTGAAATCATTAAGGTTAAAGAGGTCATTTGGGTAGGTCCTAGTACAATATGCCTAGAGAAGAGACTAGGGCACAGACCCACACAGGGAAAGACCAAGTGAAGACACAGGAGAAGTTGGCCATATGCAAGCCAAGGCGAGGCACCAGAAGAAACCAAATCAGCAGACACCTTGATCTTGGACTTCTAGCCTCCAGAACTGTAAGAAAGTTCATTTCTAGTGTATAACCCGTCAGGTCTATGGTTGGTTTTTGTGACAGCCCTAGCAAACTAATATACTTTCTGACTATTTTATTTATTTATTTATTTATTTATTTATTTATTTATTTATTTTTGCTAGAAGGCACATGCACTCACTGGGGAGAGAAAGAGAGAGAGAGTAAAAAAGCATCCCCCATGGGGCATGGTCACACCACCATCCTTTCTCCTCCACTCTCCCCTCCTTTTGAGATTTGCTATGCAAGCTGTGAGGGACTTAACCCACACACCAGCCACATGGGATCCAGCCACTTTAAAACACCACAACACTGTCTGGCCCCTAACAGCAATATTTTAAAGGGGAGGAAAAGGAAAGCCTTTTTTTTTTTTTTTTTTTTTAAAGCTGCCTATGGGCAATGTCATACCATATCTCAAAGAAATTGCTAGGAGAAAATCACTAGTGTGGGGGCCTGAAAGGTCCAATTCATTAGGGTGAATACAAACCTATACAGTTTCTGGGTCCGGCAGAAAAGGGCACGTATGAGTAGGGGTGACGTCCTTGCACATTCTCGGGGAAGAATCGTTCCGGTTGGAATTCCTCAGGATTTGGGAAGTACCTTGGATCTCTGTGTAATGCATAGGGGATGATGACGGCTTCGGTGCCTTTCACAATCCTGTAACCACCTGACAAGAAATCAATGTGCCATGAGACTGGAGCAAGACACAGGAAGACACGTTCGCTCTCTCGACTGCTGCAATTATTGACTACTTACCCATCTCACAATCTTCATTGAGCGTTCGGGCAAATAAAGGAACAGACGGAAAAAGGCGAAGGGTCTCCTTGATAACACATTCCAGGTATTTAAGTTTCTTCAAGTCTTCAAAGTTAGCAGGACGATCAGACTGCCCTGATTCAAGTATACAAGATGACAATGAAAGAACTATTTGGGATGGCAGCAGGGGAGCGGAGACATCAAAGAATTCAGGGATCAAAGCGCTGAATGCTATTAATAAATACCCATAGCTGAAGTGGAATTTCTAATATTATGTATAAGCAGGATAAAATGAGACAATACTTGAAGAGAAAGAAACTATACATAAAAGGTCACACATCAGATTCCATGTACAGGAAGCAGCCAGAATAGATCAATCCACAGGTATAGAAAGTAAACTAGCAGTGGCTGGGAGCTGGGGAAATGGGAAGGATGAATGACGACTTGGTAGTGCAGGGTTTCTTTCTGCGGAGCTGGGAATGTTTTGGAATTAGAGGTGATAGTTACACAACTGCAATGTACCAAATGCCACTGGTTGTTCCTTTTAAAATGGTTCATTTAATATCACGCAACATGTATCTCAAGTTAAAAAAAAATAATAAAAGGAATTGGAACTTGCAACTTGCAACTTAGGACCCAAAGATGTGTTGCTAAAAATTTTAGAATTAATATTGGGGATAGAAAAAACAGGGAGCCATAATGAGCACATGAAGAAGTAGAAGAATGAAGATTTTGGTAGTAATGATGGTACAACCAATTATGAGCAATCAATCACGAAGCATTTGTGATAGGCCAGCTGGGGGCACTGGTGGTTAAGGTGGCAGGATCCCATGAGGCCAACCTCAGAGTTCAAGACCTGGCAACTTGAGAAACATGCTGGGTGCATGTACATGTGTGCCCAAAATCCCCAAAGGAGGAAGAAATGAGGAAGTGATTGGGGCACAACCATTCTTCATGGGGTGGGGGTGCTCTCTTGTTTTTCCTCTCTCCCTCTCTCTCTCTCTCTCTCTCGTGAGCATATGTGCCCACTAGCAAACTCAAAAAGAATAGACCAAGCATTTGTGAAACCAGCGATGAACTAGAATTTGAAAGGATACAAAAACATGTGAACCTATTCCAAAAGAACATCTGAGCTCAAAGGAGGTCAAATCTACCCACCAGAGGCAATGTGAGAGAAATGAACATCAACATGGAAAAAATAAAATGACTACAAAGTGCCACAAAGTTTATACAGTCTCTGATCCACAAAATAAAATCTGATTCTTGATATGAAATTTCAGTCCTCACACAGTCTGAGCACAAAACTGCTTTTCCAACCTCCTCTCTCCATGCACCCAACCCAAAGTCCCGAACTCTGGCTGTCCCTCACTCGTCACTCTGGCCCTCCCGAGTCCCACTTCTGTGCCATGACCCAGCTGGTGCATGTCTTCCTTGAATGCCTCCCATCTCCAGCTTTTCTCCTTTATTTCTTCTTTCCCTTTTCCCTTCTCTAGGAAACTGAATCAGATAATACATAATTGGTTGACTCACCTAAATTTTTCCTTTTCGCCTTTCAGCTATGGGGAGCCATGTGACTTAAAGAAGGATAGAACTGATGGTAGCCCCTGTGCAGTAGGTTGATAACAGACCCCTAAAAGATTGGGTCCTAATCCCTAGAATCTGTAAATACTAGTTATTTGGAATAAAAAGATCTTTGTAGTTTTGATTAAATTAAGGATCTTGAAATACAGAGATAACCCTTAATAATGGGAACAGGTCTTGAATGTCCTTGTAAGTATCCTTATAAGGCAAAAGACACAAATATGTGCATGTTTGTGTGTGCTCATGTGTGTGCGTGCACACACACACATACACACACACAGACGAAAAAGCAATTGGGAAGACAGAAGCAGAAATGTGAGTGTATGGACATAAGCCCCGGAATGCCACCAGCCACTAAAAGCGTAAGAGGCAAGGAACGGATTTTTCCAGAGTGCAGTCCTGTTAAGATGTTGACTTAGGCTCAGTGATACTGATTTTGGGTATCTGGTGTCCAGAACATGAGAGGATAAATTTCTTTTGTTTTAAGCCTCTCTGTTTGTGGAATATGTTACAGTAGCCATAAGAAATAAATATGAACCTTCCAAGGTCCATGGAAAAATGAAATTAAAGTACAAGTTTATTTTGGTGCAAAAACTTTGAAATCCAACATAGCTTTTTAGCTTTTTCAGAAAGAATTATTTTATTTAACATTATTTATTTATTTATTTTAATTTGACCAAAGATGGGGAGAGAGAGAGAGAGAGGGATAGAGAGAGAGAAAGTGGGAAAGCAAGCCGCCAGATCCAGAAATCGAACCATGGCCGACCATGTGGGAATCCAGCGCCCTTAACCACCATGCCACCTACCAGCCCCTATGCATAGTTTTCTCATAATATTTATTTCCTGTGAATTTCTTGAAGACCCTGTGTGAACCCTTCATTCCCATCTCCCATTGCTTCTTGCTTTGAAGGTGAACATGATGCCTGGAACAATAACCCAGAAGGCAAAACCAGAATGATAAAGAGAAAAGAGAGCATGTCTAGAACCTAGGGCATCCCTTCTGTCATCGGCCTAGTAGTCTCTGCCTCTAGACGGCTTGTCAGGGAACAGAACTCTATCTCCCATCAGCTTGGACCCATCTTCCCTCTCGTTTGCGTTGAGATGCAGTCCTGTATGAAACAGCTTTCCAGTACTTCTCTAAAGGGCTTCCCCTGCTCCTCTGCGTTCCCAGATAGCACCTTTTTTTTTTTTTCACATCAATCAAGCAAGTGGTCTATGACTCCATAAATCATACATAAGTATATATGTCTGTTAGTTGTTAGACCTAAGCAGTTAGATCTTTTTTTTTTTGAGAGTTTTTTTTGCTATAGGGTGCGTGCGTGTGCGCTCGCCAGACAGACAGAGAGAGACATAGAGGCAGAAAGCGAGAAATCACCCCCCAAGGGGGATGGTCACGCCACAATCCCTTCTCCTTCATTCTCCTCTCAGGATCTTGGGCACGCATGCACACGCGCCCGACGTGAGTTTTAAGCCACCGGGTCCAGTACGCGAACCACGGTTGACTATGTGGGAGTCCAGCGACATAGCCATTACGCTAACTGCTGGTTCCCAGCAGTTAGCTCTTTGAGGACAATAACATTTAACTGCAGATCCCCAGAAGCTAGCCCAGTGCAGTCACATGCCGGGTGATTGGCAAACGCATGCTAGTGCATGGATGAGACTTGCCAAGGAGACAGTGACTGGAAGGGAGCCTGTGTGGAAGGCTTCTGGCTCATTGCAGGCCCTTTAGAACGGTCCTACTGCACGACCTTAATGAGTGAGATTGACATTTGCTTCAATAACTCAGCAGTCACAGGATAACTAGTGAAGGGACATACCAAACACTTCATCCAGCTCACTGTCCACCTTTTTCTGGACTTCTGGGTAAGAACCCAATAGGTATAAAGACCAGTTTATTGCAGCTGCAGTTGTATCGTGGCCCTGCAAAAGCAAGGAAAAAATAGTTTATAAAGCAGAGCTATAGTGAGAAGATTAGGTATGACCATAATAACTCTACTTTGAATTGCCTCTGGATTTGACAGCTGCAATGTGATTGCAGACGATGATAAATTAATTCTGTACAGACTCTTATGTCCGTGAGAAACAAGCAAACAAAATAGTCCCTGAAAATGGAGGTTCACAACCAGCAGGTTGTGTAGAGGTTAAGGCGCTCAATCCCACATGGCTGACTGTGTGGTTAGAGGAACCGGCGGCTTGAAAATCATGCAGGCAGGTGTGTGTGTGCATGCCCAAGATCCTGAGAGGAGAACGGAGTAGAAGGGATTGTGACATGGCTGTGCCCCTGGGGCTTGATTTCTCACTTTCCTCTCTCTGGTGAGTGCTATGGCAAAGACTAGAAGACAAACAAGAGAAAATGGAGGCTCATGCTTCAAGGTGGCACGTCTGTATCACACGGTGTTGCACACTTTGCCGGAAGTGATTCTGCTGTGCCAATGAGGGCTGTTCCAAGGGAACTGAGAGAGGAGATAGACTTTTTTTTACAGAGAGATTTTTGCTCTAGGGCACATGTGGTCATTGGAGAGACAGAGAGGGACAGAGAGACAGAAAGTGAGAAGTTACTCCCTGAGGGGATGGCCATGCCACAATCCCTTCTCCTCTCAGAATCTTGGGCACACACACACACACATGCCTGGCTTGAGTTTTAAGCCACTAGGTCCGGAACTCGAACCATAGTTGACTACATTAAAGTCCAGTGACCTAATCATTATGCCCTCGGCTGGTCCCAAGATAGACTTTTTTAAGATAAAAAAAAAGGTCTGACTTTGATGAACCGAGTTCAGATCATGAAGCAGATCTGCACTCCTCTAACTTCACCGATTCTAGAGGTGACGTGTTGACAGTGGACACCAGAGGATATGTGCTTGGTTCTGAGAAATACTCTCTACATCCAGAAGTTGATAAATACCCTCATTTAATACTCGTTGAGTTTTAGGCAGAACAGTAAATACTTTGTAAAAACACTCAATTAATCTTCACAAAAACTCCATACTCTTTACTGTTATTCATATTTTAGGGATTAAAAACTGAGACCAAAGAAAAAGTAAAATAATGCCTCCTAGTCTGACAGCTTAGTAGGACGCAGAGGCAGGAAATGACCCTGCAGAGTCTCCTCTACAACTGTGTGCAGGCCTGTGGGCCTCTCATGCTAATATTAACATCTTGGACATCCTTGTTCTCTATCCATTCAAAGTTTGGGACATTGGCCTCTTACCTCCTGTCCTCATCTCATGAGAATATTTCATTCTGTAAACACGATGGGGTCAGGATGAAAAGGTGTATCAGAAAATCAATCACAATCTCATAGTTCTATGCATAAAATTTTTAAGACAAAATGAGAGAAAACAAATGATCTCTTCTATGGAAGATCCTACTTTCCCGTTTTCCATGTGACACACAGGAAGTATTGTGGTATTTTATTCTCTGGGCAGAAATCTCCAAAGTATTTATTCTATAAAACCGCTCCTGTGACTAGAACCAGAAGCCTGAGCCATTGCTTTGAGAAATACTTTTGAACTGAAGTCTCTTCCGTGTGATGCAGGCCACCTGCAGTTAAAATATACTTTCACTGGTTTTCTTATTAATCTTATTTTCAAAAGAGTGTCTCAACTTAGAATTTCTGAGGGTTGAGGAAAGAATGTGGAGGCTCTCTATTCGACTCTCCTCCCCCTCCCTTTGTGTTTCTGAGACCCAGCTGCTGGCCCACCTGGGCCTGAGGACCATCTGGGACTACCTTACCTCATGGCTCCGGGCTGGGGCTGCTCCAGAGGTACGTGCCCTGACCAACCTCCCAAGACCAGAGGTACTAAATTTATGTACAAGTTCATGTAATTCTACTAGTTTATAATCTTTTCTTAAAATTTATTTTCTATTTTAGAGATATTGTTGCATAGGATGTGTGCACACACCAGAGAGACAGAAGGCGAGAAATCACCCCTGGGGGAGGGAGAATGGCCACACTGCAATTGTTTCTCCTTCATTCCTCTCTCGGGATTTTGGGCATGCATTCACACATGCCCGGTGTGTTTTAAGCCTCCACATTCGAGATTCAAACTGCGGTTGACTACAGGGGAATTCAGCAACATAATCATTACACCATCTGCTGGTCCCAATTAATAACCTTTCATAGCGATCTTCAAATAATGTATGTTGGAACCCACCCTGCCTTGAAAACGGGGGAGTCTGTGTGGATCTTAGAGATGGGGAGGCATTTACTTTTTTTTTTTTTTTTTTTTTGCCTTGGGCGCATGCGCTCGCCAGGCAGACAGAGAGAGACAGAAAGCGAGAAATCACCCCCCAGGAGGAATGGCCACGCAGCAATCCCTTCTCCTCCATTCTCCTCGCGGGATCCTGGGCATGCACGCACACGCGCCCGTCGTGAGTTTTAAGCCACTGGGTCCGGGACGCAAACCGCGGTGGATTACGTGGGAGTCCAGCGACATAGCCATTACGGTAACTGCTGGTCCCCCCAGGCATTTACTTTTTGATCTTAAGGTATAAAACCCGAGCCTGTGCTTGCCTGAGCCTGTGCTCAGAGATGCTATTCATTCTACTACCCTCCTCCACAGAAAGCAGAGCGAAGCCGATTGTAAAGCAGACTTTACTGAGGCAGACTGACAGAAGAGGGAGGGGCAAAAGCCTTAATATCTAACCACTGGCTGGAAACCGGGCTATGGAGCGTATCGCCTGTTTCCACCTCATAGAGGGGGTCGTTTATTATACTTGTCTGGGGTGAGCCTCCTATTCAATGCGAAGAAGAAAGAAGGTTAGAGCTGGAAGAAAGAGATCATCGGTGTGGGTGTTGTCGTAAGCGTGAGAAGTTACTGGTGAGAGGCGGATGTGAGCGTGCACACCTGTGTATATAAATGTGAGTGTGCATGGGTGCATATGGGAGTGTGCTGTTCGTGTACATGTGTGTATGCATGCATGTGTGTGTGCACATTATAGATATGCGTGTGTTTGCAGGTGTGTATGTCTTGTGTGTGTGTACATACAGGCAGCGTGGAGATAGAACAAGGTCACTGCACTTCCTTGTCTGAGAATAATAGCAACACCCACTGCATGCTGTCTGTGTGCCAGGCACAATTCTCGGTGTACTTTTAAAAATACAATCATCATAACTATTTTACAAAGCCTGTGCTATTTTTATAACCTCATTTATTTGTTTCTTCCATCAGCAGGAGAGACAGAGAGAGAGCATCCCAACAAAGACTTCATGCCATGATCCGCCCCCAGCTTTCAGTCAGCCCCAGATCATGTGCCTGGCATACGCAGGGATACGAGGTCTTCAAACTTCAACTGGGAGCCCTCCTGTGTGTGACGGTCTCACAGAGCACGGCGTTTCACCACTGCACCACCATCTGGGCCCCTGGTGGTGCTATTAAAATAATAATGAGGCCCAGGAAGTACAGGTGAGGTGCCTGAGGTCACACGCTTTGGGTACACACTAGAGTAGGGATTAGGACTGAGAATCCACAAGATGAACCTCTCTCTACCTTCCAACTAACTCAGATGTCCATTTTCTGTTTAATGTTTTCCAATACAGTGTCCTGCCGAGAAAACAGAGTTTACAACCACTGATCCCATCTCTCTTTTACACACAGGAAAACTGTAACAGAGGTCAGGAGTGATTGGCACCGTGTCATCGGGCTAATGAGCACAGAGCTGGAACCAGAACTCAGGTCTACACACCCCTCACATAGCTTTCTTTACTTTATGGTAGAGCCTGGCTCCACGAGGAAGAATGCAGGAGCACAGGCACCTTTTCTATGGCTAAAGGCAGAGCAAGGAACCCGATGTCGGCTGTGCACTGAGCCACTGAGACTCAGACGCCTTTTGCTTTACTTCACATTGAGTCGATTACCACATGGGGCTTTTGAAAACCACTCTTCCTCTTTATTTTGCAATGCACCCATGAGGGTACTTCAAAACATGTGTGCAAAAATGGAATTAAACTACAAGTTTCTTTTGATGCCCCCAAATTTGAAATCCAAGCATAGTTTCTTTTTATAATACACATTTTCCATGAATTTTTGAAGGACCCTCTGTGTAGAGCAATTCACTATTTTTAATGTTTAATATAATATTTGGACTATCCTGGTAAAAAGCACTTCACACATTTCTTTTTATAATTGAAAGCCAGAAATGCTTTAGAGTTGCGAGCTGGTTAAGTTCTCTGTGTAGTTCTCTTACTATCGTCTTTAGCCAGTGCTTCTCATAGCTAGCTCATTTGCTAGAATCGCCAAATGGAGATGGAAAGAACGGTCCGTGGGTTTGGTTAAGAGGAAGCGCGGGGACCAGCAGTTAGCGTAATGGCTATGTCGCTGAA
The DNA here is from genome assembly GCF_000334495.1 of Tupaia belangeri chinensis. Lineage (NCBI taxonomy): Eukaryota > Metazoa > Chordata > Mammalia > Scandentia > Tupaiidae > Tupaia > Tupaia belangeri. The sequence goes on along the minus strand of NW_006160208.1, from coordinate 3,727,006 downwards.
CTCCCATGTAGTCGACTGTGGTTCGAGTCCCGGACCTGGTGGCTTAAACTCACGCCGGGTGCGTGTGCATGCGTGCCCAAGATACTGAGAGGAGAATGGAGGAGAAGGGATTGCGGCGTGGCCATCCCGTCTGGGGGGTGATTTCTCACTTTCTGTCTCTCTGTCTCTCTCTCTCTTTCTGGTGAGCACACACGCCCTATAGCAAAAACCTCTCAAAAAAAAAAAAGAGGAAGCGTGAAGTCATATGGAGAACTGAGAGCAATTTTTGTCTGCTCTTCTGGTTGGGAAAAGTCTGAGGAACCTTAGGTTTTCTTGAGAAAAAATAAAAAAAGTTGTGTTTACTAAGGTATCCACTGATTCGTCAAAATCATTTTCTAAAGAAGAAAGTCGATCTAGTATCTTGCAATTGCTCATTAAAGTGTAATAAATCTTGCTTCATGATGTGCAACTATTTTAAAAATGTATTCCTTTTTTTAGCATGATACCAAAGATTCTAAAACTAACTGGAATTTGGTGATGTCTGAAACATGGCAATGTAAAATACCTCAAACATGAAGGTGTCAACTTCTTCCCGGATATCTTCGTGACTTAATTTGTTTCCTTCATCATCAGTTACGTTTAAAAGCAAGTCGAGGAAAGCTCTGCGCTTGTTTTTGGAGGGGACAGACCCCCCGTCATCACCTCTGCTTCCTTTCTCTGCCTTCATTTCCTTGGCCCGTTCAGCAATGACCTGTACAATTTAAACGACAATCATATTTTGATTAGACTTTGATATAGCTGAATAACACACTTTGCTATGAAAAAATGCTGCTTTTTAACTTAATGCATTTCCACAATGTAGGCTCTTGTGAAAATACAGTAAAGCTTCCTGTTAACAATTCAGGCATTATTTGGTGAAATTGTTTTAAAAATGTTTTTTAGTTTTTTCAACTAAATTTATTTTTCTTTATTCAGGACAGAGTGCATGCATGCCGCATAAGAGGGGGAAAGAACGGGGGGGAGAGAGAGGAACATCCTCTACAGAGTCTGGTGACGTGATTCCCTCCCTCCTGTCCTCCACTGAGCTTGGGTAGGTCGCACCTGTGCCTGCCATGTCTCAGGCTGACTGGGTTAGGGATTGGAGCTGCCGTTGCCATGTGGGATCTGGTTCCTCCCAAGCAGCCTATTACCCCTCTACCATGCAGTAGGCCTAATTTGCTGAAACTTAAAAACAAATTTAATGTCAGATAAATTCATAACTTTCAAGTGCTATTTTGGGCCATCTTTCCAACATGGGACTGGAGTCATAGTCTACTATAGTCTACTAAATAGTACCCTGGAGATTTGAACGAGCTAATGAGAAAAAGTTCAAGTGGTACAGAATGCAATCATTACCTAATAGACCAATTATAGACCACTTTTCATTACATGTTATATTGGAGTAAAGAAACAGCAAGCTGATTATTTCGCCCTATTTGCTTGCTATACCTTCTGTCTAGAATGCTCTTTCCCCAGAGGTCCGCATGGCTGGTTCCTCTTAATTCAGTCTCTACTCTTTGTCATATTATCAGAGACCTTCCCTGACTTAGCTACCCTAGTTCCCAGCACCTGCTATCTCCCGATCCCTACTTTATTTTACTCCTCCACTTACTCCGACCTGATACTACTAGTGTACTACTGAACTGTTAGTACACTAATACTCGTTAGTGTCATTCTCCTCCAACTCTAATGCTGACATCCATGTGTAGCAAATCTGCTTTTGTTCATTGAAATATTTCCAACTTCTAGAGCACTGCTTGGCACTTTAAGACTGTTCATTAGATAGGTGTGGAATAAATCAAAGAATTCATGCCCAGAAACTTCATTTGATTGTACATGTCAACTTTCTTTCTCTGTCAGGCTACTGATCAAATCTGCTACTGAGTGGCTTGAATGAATAAATTCTAAGCTCTTGGAGGCCAAAATGCTATGTTTTCCAAAATTCTTTGAGGAATATCTAGGGACTAGAGTTCAGCATGCAATTTTCAATATTCATTAAAGAACCCCCTTTTCACTTTGCCAGTTAGACTTATGTCTTTATTGGCCATTCAATGGGACAAAGGAAATGTCCTTTGAAAACTCAGGCAAACTAGGAGTTTCTCTTGTATCCTGTCAAAGGAAACAAATCGAAATAGAGTTAGTGGAATTGTTAAGCAATTTTGTTAAGTGGTTTTAGTTTTCATAACATAAAAAGGGGCAAGATTCTTGCCAAGAGAATCAATGTGCGTATGGAGCATATTAAACATTCTAAGGGCAGAGATAGCTTCCTAAAACGTGTGAAGGAAAATGACCAGAAAAAGAAAGAAGCCACAGAGAAAGGGACCTGGGTTCAACTAAAGCGCCAGCCTGCTCCACCCAGAGAAGCACACTTTGTGAGAACCAATGGAAAGGAGCCTGAGCTACTGGAACCTATTCTCTATGAATTCATGGCATGATGGGTGTTAAAAAGAAACTAATCTGTGGTCTATTAAAAATAAAAATAATAATTCTTAATATTCATTAAATGAATAATCCTCTGAAATTTGTTAACGATTGATAATTGATTTTAATGCACTAAGTTCAAGGGAAAATGTAATTATACAACGTGTTTGATATTCTTTTTTTTTTTTTTTTGAGAGGTTTTGCTATAGGGCACATGCACTCACCAGAAAAATAGAGACAGAGAGACAGAAAGTGAGAAATCATCCCCCAGGGGAGATGGCCACACCGCATTCCCTTTTCCATTCTCTTCTCAAGATCTTGGGCATATACGCACGCACACACGCCCGGCATGAGTTTAAGTCACCCGGTCTGGGACTTGAACCGTGGTCGACTACGTGGGAGTCCAGTGACATAGCCATTATGCCAACTGCTAGTCCTGTGTTGGCTATCCTTATCCTACCATGTGATTATTCCATATGCCACTATGGCCAGCTCAAGCCAACATCTCATTCATCTACCATCAACCGACTTATTAATCATTTGTTCTGTTGGTGGTAGGGTGCACTTCATCTCAGGAAGCAATTCTAATATGTTTTAACCAAAATGTACTGCAAAGAAAGAATATATTTAAATAAGCATTGTTTTCAGTAACTTTTTCTATTCTAATTTGATGTATAGTCCCAATTAAATCTTACTTTTTCATAAACAGATCTTTAACAAAAGATTAACATCTTATACTCAAAATAACATCACTTTTTCCTTGTTATTTTTGCATCAAAAACTAAAATAGTAATATCTGGTTAATTTTACTTTTTTCCAAGTTACTACACTGCTATAAATGCCCTTTGCCTTTGAAACCTATTGCCTAATCTAAACATTTTCCAGAGATTCTTTCATTTATTTTTATTTTAATTTGAGCAGAGAGGGACAGAACCAAAGTGAGAGTGAGAGAAAGCAAGAAAGCAAGCCACCAGGTCTGGGACTCGAACCATGGTCAGCCATGGGAAAGTCCCGTGCCCTTAACCACCATGCCACCTGCTGGCCACCCAGAAGACTCTTATGCATAGATCTTTGCCTCTGTATTTTTTAAATACAGCACCATTTGTTAATTAGTGTTCATAACTCGGGACCAGCAGTTACTGTAATGGCTATGTCGCTGAACTCCCATATAGTCGACTGCGGTTCGAGTCCTGGACCCAGTGGCTTAAACTCACACCGGGCGTGTGTGCATGTGTGCCCAAGATCCCGAGAGGAGAGTGGAGGAGAAGGGATTGAGATGTGGCCATCCCCCCTGGGGGGTGGTTTCTCACTTTCTGTCTCTCTGGCTCTGTCTTTCTGGCGAGCACACACACCCTGTAGCAAAAATATCCTCTCCAAAAAAAAAAAAAAAGAAAAAATTAGTGTTCATAACTCATTTCAAATATTTTTAAGTTTATTTATTTTATTGAGAGAGAGAGGAAGAGAGAGAGATGACAGAGAAACAAGTACTCTTGAGACGTTCTTGTCACAAGTGTATAAACTCTTTACTTCCAGGTTCTAGGCAGCCAGGATCATGGGCATTCACATTTGCCTGGGGTGTTCCAGGCTGACCCAGGATCCAACTCCTGTTATATGGTTCCAGCTTTACTGAGTAGCACCCTACCAGCTGGGCCTCACAGCACGGTTTTGTGATTTTTCTGTATACCGATAACCTACCCTCCTAGACAAACCTCCTTAGGGTATAAAAAATATGGGCATGTCTTTCTCAGTACTTTATTTCCAACATTTGCTGTAATATTTGGCGTCACACTTAAATAATACTTGTTAAATACACCATTTAAATATAATCACACTGACCACTTTTTCCCTTCATTATTTAACTCAACTTTTATTTTGAGACACAGGTTCCATGATCCTACATTGGGCATGCTACTAAACTATATCCTTGTGGAGTTACAGAAAGTTCTAGAAATAATAAATGGTGATGCTTGTCTGACACTGTGGATATGCTGAATGCCATCGAGTGATACACTGGAAATGGTTGTAATAGTATTTTTTATGTTATCTAAATTTTATCCCTATAAGAAAAAAAAATCAAAGACTTACATTGTTGGTAAAAGTATGTAGGATTTTAAGTCCCCTTTTGTGTTCCCGTCCTTCTTTAAACATATGATACCAAAGGTCAAGCCAGAGCCAGGGCATCTTCATTCTTCGATGCACCATATCACTCATTCTATAAATAGGATTAAAATATATCAGCTGTTACATCCAAAGTGTGTGTTTCCTGAAGTTAGTATCAGGAATGATGATCACAATTGGTCTTTGAGACTATGAAAACCTCCATGCTGTACATGAAACAATGAAAGCATGAGCTGTTACCCAACCAATGCAATAATGGGTTTCAGGTCAGCCCATGGCTTCGTGCTTGAGGTGGCTGGATCCCACATGGCCAGCTGCGTGGTTGGAGTCTTGGACCTGGCAACTTGAAAAACATGCCAGGCACATGTGTGTGCATGCCAAAATCCCAAGAGAAGAATGGGGGAGAAAGGATTGATTGCAGTGTGGCCATCGGCCCTGGGGATGCACGTGCCCTAAAACAAAATAACTAATAATAATAATACATAAGGCATTTCTTCAGAGGAAGGAAGAATCTGTTATACAACATTATCATGAACTAGATCGATGGCTATATCAGAAGGAAGCCAACTGTTTCTGATTCTCCAGGGCAACTTTGCAACTTCCAAAGGTTACCTTGGGCTTTTGTGCCAGAGGTTGAAATGAAATCTTCCTCTTTAAAGGTCCATTCATTCATCTGACCATGACTCTGGCATGACAAATAAACCACTGGCTGCCCTCTTCTGCAAGAAAGTGCTCACTAAATATGCATCTGTCCTGAGCACCTCCTGGTTCTCAGTGGTAGAGCAGGAAGGAAGCAGGCCCTACTTAACCCTCCTTCAGGACCGGTGTAGATGCCAGTTATCAGAGTCTTCTCCTAGCCCCTCAATCTGTTGGCCCTGTCCCGGTTTTCCTCTCAGTCTCAACGAGGTCTTTCCTTTCCAAGCAATTATACATCTACACATGTGTGTGTATTTATGCAATGTTTGTCTCCTATGCTATTCTGTTTTGTGGACTGCTATAAACCCAGTCAGTATAGTGAGTGATGACCAGCAGACTACAGACAATAAGTACCTGGGAAAATGAAGGGGACAGTGACACATCAAATCACATCCTGGACCTGTTCTTGATAGTTGAATAACTGTAAGCCATTTTAAATTAAAAGGGATTATTTCAGCTTAGTATCTATTCGGGGCCAGCAGGCAGTATGCTGGTTAAGGGCACTGGATTCTCATATGGCTGACGGCGGTTCAAATTCTGGACCTGGTGGCTTACTTTCTTACTTTCTCTGTCCTCACTCTTTCTCTGTCCCTCTTTGGTCAAATAAAAATAAATAAATAAATAAAGTTAAATAAATAATTCTTAAAAAAAAAAAAAAGGCACAATATCTACTCATTGCAGAAATATGGGCGAGGAGAGTAAGTAACGAAAACAAAATGCAGTACCAAGCAGAAATGCACGCGCTAAGCAATGACCACAGCTGCTAACATTCCGGTATGGAGCTTCTAGAGTTGCTTCTGTAAGTAATTTTTTTTTTCAAAGAATTATTTTATTTAACTTTATGTATTGATTTTTCATTTGACCGGAGAGGGACAGAGAGAGAGAGAAAGAAAGTGAGAAAGCAAAAAAGTGAGAAAACAAGCCACCAGGTCCCAGACTCAAACCACTGTCGGCCATGTAGGAGTCCAGGGCCCTTAACCACCATGCCACCTGCTGGCTCTTCTGTAAGTAATTTTTAAATATTGTTATCATACTATATAATATCATTTTGTTAGAAACTATTGTTATCATACTATAAAAAATATTTTTGCCAGAAAATCATAAAAATGATTAACATACCATAAAAATGATCTTTTCTATAATTCATAATATAAGTATCATAATGAATATACATCATAATATAATCTGAATATATTAGAAAGTAATCATTTCAAACGATTACTGCATAATCAAGATGTGGCAGATTTACATTGGTTCTCCTCTGTTGCTGAAATACATATTTACATTTTGAGTTTAATTTGTAATTTAACATTTCACTTTGAAACAATAAAAAAGACATAATACAAGGGCCAGTAGATGGCGTGATGGTTCAGGCGGCTGGATCGCACATGGCCAGCTGTGTGGTGGAGTCCAGACCTGGCAGCCTGTAAAACTGCAGCAGGTACATGCATGTGAGGGCCCGAAATCCCAAGAGAAGAATGAAGGAGAAGGGACTGCAATGCGGCCATCCCCCTTGAGGGGTGACTTCTCACTTTCCCTCGCCCTTTCTCTGTCTGTCTCCAGTAAGCGCATGCACCCTATAACAAAATTTTTTTTAAAATTTATTTTTGAAGAGATACAACACAAAAATATTGCCAATAATTTTTAAAGCTCAAATTAATAACAGTGTAAACCATAATCGAAAGGATTCCATTTACCGATAAACTGCCCGGACATATTCGGAATCACCATTACTTTGAGCACCAATATTCTTCCCCATTGCCGTTTCTGGAAAAGATGGGCAAGAAGCAGCTTTTCAGTTCACTGTTGTTTTGCAGTGGCAGGTGCAGAAGCAAACGTTCCGTTCTGTTCTGAAGTATTTCAGAATCGTTCTTCCCTCCCGTGCAGCTCTCCTCTTCAACTTTCTGCTTTCTCTCCTCCCTGTTCCTTCTTCCTCCTGACCCTCCTGGCAAGGGGGTTCTATGACTGCTCTAGCCAGAACCCTCAACGTGGCTGCTGTACCTCAGAAGGCTACTTTAGCTGTCGTAACCCATCCCAGCCCCAAAGATTCCAATGCCCTTGTCCTTTCTAATCCCAATAGAAGGTGCTTTACTCCTTGAGCCATTTTCTCTCTAGACCTAGAAATTGAGAAACAAATCGATGAGACTTACCACAGATTATATCTAAGGCACAAAGAGTGACATAAAAAAAGCAGTTAAATGCTTCTTGGTTAACATGTTTTTCAAGCTTCTTAACCAATATATTTGCTTGTTCATTCATGACATCGAGGAAATCTTCCAGAATTGTAAAATGGAAACTGGGTGTTAACATTTTCCTCCTGGAGCGCCATTTGTTTCCAGTACTAGAAACACAATCAATGGTTACAAATAAAAGAGAAATAATATCCAGAACAAATAAAGCATGAACAAAATTCTCCCAGCTTGGTCTGCAGATTCTCAAGTGCTTTAAACAGAATGAGAAAGAAATACAATGGGGTTGCAAAAGGTTTTGGGGGAAATGGGATAAAAGTATGAGGTTAGTTGGTGAAAAAAATGTTTGAAACCATGCATCGTTTTTTCATAATACATGAAGGTTTCCCATGACCTTTTTGAAGCCTCCCCTTTGTGAATACTCACCTACACGCACACCTATTATCTTTATGCATTCATATATAATTACAAAACGTGGGTTTTTATTTTATGTGTGTATTTATTTACTTTGTAAAAGAACAATTATATTTAACATTTATTTATTTATTTAAACTTGACTAGAGAGGGACAGAGAGAGAGAGAAAGTGAGAAAGCAAGCCACCGGGTCTGGGACTTGAACCATGGTTAGCCATGTGGAAATCCAGTGCCCTTAACCACCACAATGCCTGCTGACTCCACAAAATGTGGATTTTTAAAATATTACTCTATACTACTAGTATTTATTTGTTTATTTATTTTTAAAATTTTATTTATTCATTCATTCATTTTAATTTGACCATAGAGAGACAGAAAGAGAGAGAGAGAGAGAGAGAAAGGGAGAAAGCAAGTCACCAGGTCTAGGACTCGACCCTTGGTCGGCCATGTGGGAGTGTCCAGTGCCTTAACCACCATACCACCTGCTGACCTCTATAATACTAATATTTGAAATAGTATTCATAAAATTGAAAACTTAAGGATTTGTCTCCATATATAAGTTCTGAGATTCTAAAAATAAGACATTTTTTCTCTCCTTTATACTACTTTAGTCCTCAGATGATCCACATTCTCCAAGATCCTACTGTGATCTCTACCACGGTCAGTTTCTCTAAAGTCCTTGCAAGCCACTTACTTTTCTCTTGCTGGGCCCTATCTCCGAGGATGGAGTCCTGTTTCTGGAGGCCAGCTCAAGGACCGAGGTCACTGTACTCAATAGACTTCTCTGGGGTTGATTGACTTTTTGTTTTTGTTTTTGTTTTTTTGGGTTTTTTTGTTTTGTTTTGTTTTGTTTTGTATTTTCAAGATTTCCCTGCTCACAAACACCACATCCTCCTAATTCTTGGGTATAACTGAATACCATGGCTGGAAATAACCAAACACTCTTAGACTTCCATCTGCCAAAGGCCTACTGTTGTCTGGACCTGTCCTTCTAATCTCTCTCCTCCCTCCTGAGAGTACAGGTTTGCTACAGAAAAAACTACCTTGTGCCAATTCCTGAAATAACTAGTTACATACAAAGTAGTGGTTTCTGTAAGACTTTGCAAATTCACACTGACATACCTTGTAAGAAGTCCTAGGCCAAGCCATGGTTCTAGGAACTTGTACACGGAGGATTTGTCGATTTGCTTTGAGCAAGTTAAAATTGCCTTAGAAAGAGAGAAAATAAATGAGAGATATATAGACACTGAAAGAAAATCAATTACAGGGATATCTGGCTAGAATACATTTTTTTTTTTTCTATCAGGTGCTAGAGAGGCAGGAAAAGTAAGAAAGCATCCCCCCATGGGAGATAGTCATGCCTCAATCCCTTCTCCATTTCTTTCTCCTTTAGGGAATTTTGGGCACACGCTCACATGCAACTGTGTGTTTTTCAATCTGCCAGGGACTCAAACCATGCAGTCGGCCATGTGGGATCAGCTGCCTTAACTACCACACCACTGGCTCACCCAAACACCCAACTACTTTTTAAGATAATATTTCATAATCTTTATTCTCTCTGTGGCTCATTTTCATTGCTAGGCCTCTGAGAAATTCAATTAGAGTTTTCATATAACTGTCACTCAGTCTTAGGATTAAATGAAACTGAGAGAAAGAAAAACGTCCAAGGTGATTCCCTTATTTCTGCCATGAACTCACAACCAAGTGGAGTAATTTAATGAGAGTTAGGGAAAGA
>NW_006160208.1:3715041-3717384 GCF_000334495.1 Tupaia belangeri chinensis | reverse complement strand
AAGAGTGGCAGATGAAACTGGAGGCTGATCACATCTGGAGAGATGGCAGTGACCAGTTAGTTTTCAGGGATGTAGACTATTTTCTTGGAAGAGAAGTTTTTGCTCTAGGGCATGTGTGCTTGCTGGAAACACAGAGACAGAGAGAGAGTGAGAGAGAGAGAGAGAGAGAAAGTGAGAAATCACCCCTTGGGGGAGGGGAGGAAGGCCAAGCGCAATCCCTTCTCCTCCATTCTCCTCTCAGGATTTTGGGCACTCACGCACACGTGCCCATTGTGAGTTTCAAGTCACCAGGTCTGAAACTCGAACAGTTATCTGCTGTGTGAGAGCCCAGCAACATAACCATTATGCCATCTGCTGGACCCCAGGGATATATGAAGACTTTTGAGGCATTCAAGTTGCCTTGGCCTAAAAGCAGCTATGAAGCTCAGGACAAAGGCTTGACCAGAGATACCTAATGATTTGTCTCCAGTATTCAGGGAACATGGGAAGCCATGAGAGTGATGGATCACCGAGTCAGAGTTGCTTCCCGGGCTTCTTGCTTGAGTTTCTGACTTCAGACAGATCCCACTTCCACTGGGTCACCAGTGCTAAAATTCTGTCTTGTCCCACGACCCTCATCCCTGAACTGGGATACTGCAGTGTGGTACAAGAGAAAGTCATGTGGCAGCTCCGTTTTCTAGGAAATTCTGGTTTTAGTTGTGTTCCATGAAGAGAATCTCCATTTCCCATTTCTACAATACTTCCTGACCCAAATCATTTTCTCATCAGACCACAAGATAATTTCCCCAGTGCCACAATAAATGAAGGAATACAATCTGAGGACTCACGTTGACAGCCCAGATCAACGATGCCAACCCTGTGACTAAAGGGTCACCAGTGTCTTCTCAATTTGGAATAATAAATTTCTCATTTAGTACTTTGAGAGGGAAATACCCATATTTCACTAGTCCTATATTTCTGGAATCTGAAAATAGTGTCTGGCAGATAAGATGTGCTCACCTTGTGCCATCATTTAATAACAGTCCTACAAAACTCTTGCTGCAGACTTTCCACAATAAAACAGGAGAACAAATCTATAGGAACCCGATAGCAACTGTGCACAGATATTTGGAGGGCGCCAGTCTCCCCAGAATTTAGACTATATCTACAAAGCCCGAAATGCCATCTACGTAGCCTGAAATATTTAACAGAATGCTCTTTGTACTGAATTAACTGAAAGATAAGGACACATTTATTATATTTGTCCTGATGGGATTCTCACACTAGCAAATACACAGCAAAATGGTAATCCTATTTATCACGTGCTCACCTCCACATTTTCTGCATTATAAAGGGCCACCATGGGCACTGGTCCAAGCCAAAGTTTTAGTAGTGGCATGTGTCGGTATTCTTCTGTATATTCAATTAACTGCTGAAAAAATTCTGGGAGAAAAAGATTTACTTTTAAATTGAGTCAAGATAAGAAGATTGTTAAGCGTAGTATACAAATACGTGTTTTCTCATTTTGATAAATATACTAATGCTGTATTATGTTACCATCAGAAGGAGCTGGGTGGAGGGTGGATATGAATCATTGAGCCACTTTTGCAGTTTTTCTGTATTTCTACAATTATTTCAAAATAATATTTGCCACAGCAAATAAGCAATACCAAAGGAATGCTAGCAATCACAGGATAACTGTTATTAGGTTTTGATCAACCGAAATGTGTACTTTTAAAAAAAAATTATTTTTATTTAACATTTTTAAATCTATTTATTTTAACTTGACCAGAGAGAGGTCTAGTGAGAGAGAGAGAGAGAAAGCAAGCCGCCTGGTCCAGGACTCGAACTGTTTTGGCCATGTGGGAGTCCACTGCCCTTAACCACCACACCACCTGTCGGCTCTCCAAATGTATACTTTTCAAAAACTCGTTAGCGAGTATCACATAGTTAGTCCGTGGTGGGACCTGGCTGTAACTAGATTCCAGAGTATGCTATTTTAATCATTACACCATACTGCGTTGAAATGTCTCTTCCATTAAAAAAAAGGAAGAGTCAAATCACTGGAGTCAAAAAGTCCTACTCCCTGTGGGACCAGCAGTTAGCGTAACGGCCATGTCACTGAACTCCCATGTAGCCAACCATGGTTCAAGTCCCGGACCCAGTGGTTTCAACTTATACTGGGCACATGTGCGTGCATGCCCAAGATCCCGAGAGGAGAATGGAGGAGAAGGGATTGTGGCATGGCCATTCCTCCCCTGGGGCGGGGGTAATTTTTCGCTTTCTATCTCTCTGTCTTTCTGGCGAGCACACGCACCCTATAGCAAAAAACCTCTCCAAATAAATAAATAAATAAATAATTAA
>NW_006160208.1:3711194-3714516 GCF_000334495.1 Tupaia belangeri chinensis | reverse complement strand
TCTTAAAAAAAAGAAAGAAAGAAAGAAAGAAAGAAAGAAAGAAAAAAAAAAGTCCTGCTCTTGTGAATCCTACCTGTCGTGGCCTGTTCTGACAGAGGGGATGGGAAGTGTTCACCTGTGGTTTACAGGGAGCAGATTCAAAAGCTGGGGGCACCTAGGACAGGTCATGCTGACAGAGGGACTAGTTAGTACAAGACTAGAGATTAGAGGCCAATTGGAAGACAACTGCATTACTGAGGTGAGGCTCCTGAGGCCAGAATTTCGATATTCCCAGCAGAATGAAAAGCATAGCTTCCTGTTTAAGAGACAGTGTCACTGAGACTAGGGGTCGTGTCTTAGAATATTCTGATGTCCCCAGCTTGGCTAAGCTTGATGCTGGGCAGAGTTGGGGTTCAATAAATACTTGATTGACAATTTAAAAGCACATTCTACCCAAATTCTACACAGTGATCTAGAAACTCTTGAGGCATTACCTTGACACCTTAAAATAACACTGTGAAATACTTTGACAAATAAAGGAGGAAAAAAACCTTCTGATGAAGAGAGTTTTAAACAACTTTGTTACAAACCTGGAAAATGTGTAACGGTTTTTCTGATACCAAAATCTAATAGTCGTTGATGGAAGAAAAAAATGCTTTTGTAAAAGACAGTATGTTGTCACTTTGGAGAATTACTTCAAATAGTCCAATCAGCTCACAGTTTGTTCTGAATCAGCTATTATTATTATTTTTTTTGAGAGTTTTTTGCTATAGGGTACATGTGCTTGCCAGAAAGACAGAGAGAGGCAGAGAGACAGAAAGTGAGAAATCACCCCCCCAGGAGGGATGGCCACAACACAGTCCCTTCTCGTCCATTCTCCTCTCAGGATCTTCAGCACACACGCACACGTGCCTGGCTTGAGATTAAGCCATGGGGTCCGGGACTTGAACTGTGGTTGGCAACATGGGAGTCCAGCGACATAGCCATTATGCCAACTGCTGGTTCCTGAATCAGCTATTATTCACCAAAGAGTTTAATTTTTAGAATCTCCTTAAGACTATGATGAGATTTTTTAACTATATTTTCTGGAGGTAAGAGAAGGGCTTATTATTTTTTTTTAAGAACCTATATTCTTACACAATTATGTTTTTGTTTTATTTTTAAAATTTATTTTCAAACATAGTTCTTTTCAATAGAGAACTTTACATTCTTTTGTCTCTTGTTTCTTCCCTTTGTCCCTCCTATTCACCCTTCACAAAATTATGTATTAATACCACAGGCTTTTAGAGTGGAAGATAAGGTTAGTTCTGCTTTTAGTATAAGATAAACTTCAAAAAGTTCATGTAAAAATGGAATTAAAGTATGAGTTGACTTTGTTACAAAAAATGTTTTGGAATCCATGTATATAGTGTTTTCATAATATGCATTTCCATGAACTTTTTGACTACTCACTTGTGTTGACCAAAATGATCTTTGTCAATGTGATTTTCATATATCTAAATGTGCTGTTGAGTTACTTGTAACCTTAGTCATGTTGATATTTGTTGCTAAAAAGTTCACTTGGATTTCTTCTACAAGAAAATATTTTCGTTATTTTCTAAACACTCTCCTATGAGACTTTACCTTATTCCTGTGCAGTTGAAATTACAGCATTGTTTTCGAAAATAAAATAAATAAATAAATAAATAATAAAAATAAAATCATCTTTCAAGCTTTGGAAATTAATGCTCAGATTATACAACTCTTATTAACAAGTAATCTAAGTAGGGGGGGGACTAAGTTCTGGTGAGGAACCTTTTTATTTTAGAGAAATTTTTACTTTGGGGCATGTGTGCTCACCAGAGGAGCAGAGAGAAGAAAGACTTGAAAGCAAGAAATCAACCCCCACTCCCACCTCCACCCCCAGGGTAATGGCCACTCCACAGTCCATTCTCCATTCTCCTCTCAGGATTTAGGATACACATTCACACACACCTGGTGAGAGGCAAATCTTTTTAGCTCTGTGTATCCCCACTTAGATCCACAATCCTCCTGGCTGGGTGAATGCAAATACCAGATACTTCTGAGAGCTTTCTAACTTGTGATTTTTTTCATCAACAAAACGTAACCTGTCTATCTCTTTTAAGATGATTTTAATTTTTAAAAATTCAATTTTCAATAAATAGGACAACCTTACCACCTGAGTTTGAAGGCCTGCTCATCATACTTTATCGATTGTTACTGCACAGCCTCCCTTTACAAAGGGCTAAAATATGACAGTCAGGAAGGAACAAACGTAGTGATGAAGTCTCCAGAGGGTGTGAGCTCGCCAGAGAGAGAGAGACAGAGAGACAGAAAGCGAGAAATCACCCCCCCAAGCGGGATGGCCACACCACAATCCCTTCTCCTCTATTCTCCTCTCAGGATCTTGGGCACGCACGCACACGCGCCCGGAGTGAGTTTAAGCCGGAGTGAGTTTAAGCCACCGGGTCTAGGACGCGAACCGCGGGCGACTACATGGGAGTCCAGCGACAAAGCCATTACACTAACTGCTGGTCCCCTCACATGAACCTTTAATGTCTTATTTTCCAAAGTGGAAGGGAGAGAGGTGGGGCGGTCTGGGGATCTGCTGTGCTCCAGGGGAGTTTCCTGGCTTTGAGCTGAGAGAGGAGAAAAGACTTGGGTTTTGAGACCTGAGCCACTGGGAAGTGAGGGAAAAAGGGGGGTGGGGGAAAGAAAAAGCAGCACAGGAGTTTGGAAATACTTCTTTCGGTGTTATTCACGAAGATATTCATTATGGGACGGGGCGGGAGGCCTCCAGCGATTTTAGCAGTTGTCAAAAGGAAACTGATGTAACTGAAAATCCATTCCCTAGCAACTGACAAATTCTTGCGGCCTGCGTCCAACCCTGAGGTTCCAGACTCTTAAGACCGCAGAAGGGCAGCGCCAATACCCGGACTGGGGTCCAGGAGCAGGTCCCGCTGAGCGCGGCGGCGCGGACAGGGACCCCCGGCCCTCGGGTGGAGGACCGCCTCCCGCGCGAGCCCTTACCTCTCCCGTCCGGCTTCATCATCAGCGCGTGTCCCACTAAGGGGTAGGCACGGGCGATGGTCGGGATGGGCCTCATCTGATGCCATTTCCGTGCGTAACTCGCCACCATTTGCAGGATGTTCAGGATCAGAGTGGCCCCGGCGAGGGACACGGCGCTCGCTGCGCCCCAGAGCAGCAGCTTCTGTCCGACCAGCCCCAGCCAGAGCCCCACCATTTCCTCGGCGGCCCACGGCGCTCAGGGTTGGTGGCGGCGGTGACAGCGATCACAGACGGCGAGACCGGCGGGGCGGGGCCACCGGGCGGGGCGGGGGCT
>NW_006160208.1:3702138-3711063 GCF_000334495.1 Tupaia belangeri chinensis | reverse complement strand
GTCGTCTGGCCGCGGGATGCCTGCCCTGGCCCGCTGACCTCTCCACCTCTCGCCCGGGTTGGCGCAGCTCTGCTGTCCCGAAGCGCTCTTTGGAGATCTCCTGCACCTCCCGCCTCTCCCGCCTCAGGTCCCCACCCTCCAAGGTCGGAGGAGAGGGCGCCTGGGGACTTGTTATTGTGGACGGCAAACACTTACGTAAGGCGCGCAGGCTTCTCATTTGGTGAAGTTGAAAGCGAAAGCCGGAAAACAGTTTCTGGGCTCTCTGGGGTGTTTTGGATGTAGTTGAAAGCACTTAGGGTGGACTGGGGAGGAAAAGGGATACCCGAAAAGGATCTAGGGCAGCGTCTGGATGGAGAAGAAACCGGAAGTCCTCAGGCGCCCTGGGGCCTGCTGCTGGGCCTGCTGCTGGGCCTGGGGGGGACTGGCACGTGCAGTGTGCTCTAAAACTGCAATAAAGACGCACTTGGAGCTCTGACGTCAGGTTTTCTTGCACAACCTGCAAGGGCCGCTGTCCTCAGCTGGGGCTGGCTGCAGATGGAGGGGTTTGCAACCCGGTTTCGGCCTTGGATGGTCACTCTACAGGTCACACTTTGATCTAGAATGGCTCCGAGGACACACCCTTTAGGTTCACCACCTGTCACTTTGGGTCAACGGGCTGAATGAGACACCAGGGAGTTGAGTTAAGGTGTTGTGATCCATGTCGTTTCCAAAATATTCTTCAGCCCAAGGAAAGCTAGAGCCTAGCAGGAAGAGGAGGGTAGGATTTGGAGCTGGCTTACAGCCTACTGGTTTCCACGAGTTAGTAAGATCCCCCATGACCAACTTCGTTGGAATCCCTGGCAGGGCTGTGTGTGTGTGTCCCAAGGAAAAATGCAAGAGAAGAGATTCCTGTGCCCACACCCCACTGAGGGTACTTCACCCTCTCCTTCTGCTCTTTACCCTCTTGACAGGGCAAGTGCCCACTAGCAATAAAAACTGAACACAGGGAACCAGAAGTTAGCGTAATGGCTATGTCGCTGGACTCCCACATAGTTGACCGCAGTTCGCGGCCTGGACCCGGTGGCTTAAAACCCACACCGGGCGCATGTGCGTGCGTGCCCAAGATCCCGAGAGAATGGAGGAGAAGGGATTGCGGCGTGGCCATCCCCTCTGGGGGGTGATTTCTCGCTTTCTGTCTCTCTGTCTCTCTCTGTCTGTCTGGCCAGGCAGAGGCCCTATAGTGAAACACCTCTCAAAAAAAAAAAAAAAAAACTGAACAAACAAAAGAATGAAGGTTTGAAAGGGGTTGGGTGGTCAGGGATGCCTGGAGGAAAGGATGTGATAAAGCAGTAGTTGGGAGTACCCTGAGGCTAAAGAAGAAAGGGACAGTGAGAGGACTCCCTAGTTCTGCCCTGGAGCTAGATTCTCTGACTACTGTTTCTCTCCTCTCCAGGCAAAGTTGCCCCGTCCTGAGTTGATTCCCTTTTCTTCACTTTTCTTCACAGGATACTTCTTTTCTTTTTTCTTTTCTTTTCTTTTCTTTTCTTTTCTTTTCTTTTCTTTTCTTTTCTTTTTTTCTTTTCTTTTCTTTTCTTTTCTTTTCTTTTCTTTTCTTTTCTTTTCTTTTCTTTTCTTTTCTTTTTTTTTCTTTTCTTTTCTTTTCTTTTCCAGTTTCTGCCATTGGGCACATGCCAGAGACAGAGAGAGGAAAATGAGAACTAGACCCCTGACCCCCTTCTTGAGATGTTGCAATGCTGTAATCCCTTCTCCAGTTTCCTTTCCGGATTTGGGGCAAACAGCACACAGGCACGTAGGACCAGCATGAGTTTCAAGCTGTGGACTGGGGAATCTACCTCCGTCACCCACATGGGAGTCCAGCACCTTAACCATCACACCACCTGCCAACCCCACAGCTCACTTATTATAAGGTGGCAGGGCTAGGACTGCCCCTCTCCCAGCAGCAGGCCCCTAAGCACTAAACAAAGTGCCAAGGAAGATGGAATATTCAGACTCCCCTGGATTCCTACCTTGCTTCGTTAGAGTACAGGTTGCTCACCGCTAGAGTACAGGTTGCTCACGGCACCTGCAGGGCCTCTTTGATGTAGTGAATAGCATGCCTAAGGCTCTTCTCAAGTTGAATTAAGTCTTCTATATGTGCTGACAGGTTTTTGTGAAACAGTCCATGAAAAAAATGAAACAAGTTGCAGACTAGAGTATATCATAGAATTCTATCTCTGGGAGAAATAATTTCTTTTTTCACAGCTAGAATAATAGCTGAAAAGAAAAATGCTGATCAACTCTACGGAGTGAGAATGGAGAAGGTTTATGCTCCTTATTTGCTACCTGGAGGAAATCAATTGTGAACAATTCTTAAATTGGTCTGTGCGTCCATTCTTGTGCCGATTATAGACCATTTTAATTAGCATGATTTTAGAAGTCTTGACATTTCTTAGAGTAGGTTATCTACCTTGCTTTCTTAAATTTGTCAAGATTATTTTGCTATCCTGGGCCCTGTGTGCTTTTATAGAAATTTTAGAATAATAGTGCATGCATGCACACACACATAAATTCCCCGCTGGGATTTGGATTGTGATTGAAATAAATATAAAATGAATTTGGAGAGAATTGACATAATATTGAGCCTTCCAATCTATGAACATGTTAAATCATTTTTTAAAAATATTCTTTCATTTCTCCCAAAAATGTTTTGTAGCTTCTTTAAGGATATCTTTCCCGTTGCAACAGCTAATTCTATATGTTGGCTTAGTTATGGTGCCCAGTCTAGATGTTGTTGTTAGGGTATATTTTTTTTAGATAAGATTAACATTTAAATCAGTAGATTTTTGAGTAAAGCAGATTCCCCTCCATAGTATGGGTAGGTTTGGGCTGATTTGTTGACAGCCTTAAAGAGCAAAGACAGGAGGTCAACAGGTGGCTTAGTGGTTGAGGTGCAGGGCTCCCACAGGGCCGACCATGTTTCGAGTCCCAGATGCAGGTGTGTGCACAAGACGTGCCCAAAATCCTGAGAGGAGAATGAAGAAGGGATTGCAGTGTGGCCATCGACGTCTCACTTTCTCTCTCTCTCTCTCTCTCTCTGTCTCTCTTCTCCCTGGATAGCACATGTGCCCTGTAGCGAAAAAAGATCTCTTTTTAAAAAAATAAGCAAAGACAGATTTCCTGAGGAAGAAAGAATCTGGCCATGAGCCCGCAACACAGACTCCCTGTCAGAGTTTCCAGCCTGCCTGTCCTTGTGGATTTCAGACTCAGTGCTGCCATAGCTCTTATCTGAATTCGACAGCTGCTACCTCACCCTCCTTATTATGAATTTTTATTATCAATGAAGTGTTTTTAAATTTATTTATTTGCATTCATTCACTATACATCATTACAGCAAACAAAATGAGATTGCCCATCCAGAATACACTGTATATTGGCTCAATCAAGCACATCAACATGCTTATTATCGTCAACAGAGAATTTTCCATTTGTTTCCTGTGTATTTCGTTATTTTTGCCATCCTCGATTCCCTGTCTCTCACCCTCTGCCATGTCTCACCCTCCTCCCACATTGTCTCTGGTATCCATGGTTGCTTTCTATGCCTTTTCCCCCCATTTTACTGATTCGCTAGTGGCCTTAATTAATCTAAATACTTCCAATAGCAAGCGCAGCTGATATATACATATCCATGAACCCAAGTCTGGCTTTAGGCATAAACCTCAGTGAGTAGAATGAACGTACCATAAAGTAGCACCCAGCTGGGGCTACATAGCTTACCGCAGTCATCAAATATGCAATCTTTTAAATTTCAAGAAAAAAATAGTTTTCGTGTTTTCTTTTTCTCCTGAAACTTTTTTAATTAATTAATTTACATTCATTCCCTAATCTTAATCACAGCATGCAAAAAGTGGTTTCCCATCCAGAATATATTGCATAGTGGCTTCATCATGTACGTTATCATCAATAATTTTCCATTTCTAGTTTCACACACACACACACACACATATATATATGTATATATACACACATATATACATGTATATATATATTTATCCCTATTTCTGACTCTCTGCCCTTTCCCACCCTCTTCTCACACTGTCTCTGGTGTCTATAGCTGTCTTCCATTCCTTTTTCTCCCACATTTTATTGATCACACAATTTCTTAAATAATCTAAGAACTTTCAATAGCAAATTCAGCTGGTAATTTCAAGAAAATCAGTTTTGAATTGGTAAGAAAATTGACTTTATACTTAAAGCCTAAAACAGGTTAGTATTCTGTTCAAATAGTAGGTGCATGAACCTATTTACAGCTCAAGACAGGACAAAACCTCTTAAAACCAGACAACAAAGCTTAGAAGAAAAGCAGCAATGTTTTAGTCAAAAGTCATAGAATGCTATTTCACCAGTTCAGTCTCATGTACTTAATCAATCTTCTGTTGTTCAATCTTCCCGATTGAATTCTGGGATATAATATTCAACTCCAGACTTGTCCCTATGATTAAGTTGGCCATTTTCTTAGTTTTTTAACTTATCAATGAAGTTTTTAAAGACTTTTTCTTCACCTATTGAGAACATTATGTGGTTTTTTCATTTGCATTATTTGTTGCATTAAGTTTCACACAGTAGACCATACTTCCATTTCTGAAATAAATTTAATTTGCTATAGGGTGCATGTGCTTGCCAGGACAGAGAGAGACAGAGAGACAGAAATCACCCCCCCCCAGGGGGGATGGCCACACCACAATCCCTTCTCCTCAATCTCCTCTTGGGATCTTGGGCACGCATGTACGTGCACCCAGAGTGAATTTAAGCCACCAGTCCAGGACTTGAACCGCGATTGGTTACATGGGAGTCCAGTGATATAGCCGTTACACCAACTGCTGGATACTATTATATGGATGACCCATATAATAGTATCTGTTTTGTATGTCACTGATTTATCATCTATGTTCAGGAATGAGGTTGATCTGTAATTTACTTTTTTTTTTGATAAAGTCTTTACCAGGTTTTATATCCAGGATAAGCTACCTTTACAAAATGTCTAAAATCTTAAAGACATTTTTAAAAAATAATCGAAATTACTGGTGCTATTTTTTTCCTAAAATATCTGAAAGGATTAACCAATGAAATCATCAGGACTTGGCATTCTCCTTATGGGAAGACTTTAGTAATAGATTTAAGTCTTATGGTAGATATTAACTTTTCCCGATTTTCTATTTCCTTTTTGGGGTAACTGATATTTCTTAAGGTGTTTTAACATTTTGTCTAAATTACAAAATAAAAGTATTGATAGTATAGACTGGTTATCTTTTTTTAACCTCTCTGGACTCAGTCGTGACAGAGACATTTAAATTCCTGATATTGTTATTTTGTATCCTTTCCTTTATTGGACCTCTTTTCTTGCTATCAATTTGACAAATCTTTTCCATAAAACAACTTTTGACTCTGTTGGAGTTCCTCTAGAGAGTCCATTTCCTGTTTTATTGACTTTTGTTCCTATCTTTACCATTTCAGTCTGCTTCCCAGTTCTTCATCCCACTCCCCCGCTGTTCTCCCTCTCCCCGCTGTTCTCCCTCTCCCTGGGAGATTCTACTCTCAGTCTCTGTGAAACTGTCTCCTTCAGTTACCTTACATAAATGGAATTACACATTATTTGTCTATATCAGACTAGCTCATGTCACTTCACACAATGCTTTTTTTTTTTTTGAGAGGTTTTTTGTTACAGGGCGCGTGTGCTCACCAGAGAGACAGAGAGTGACAGAGAGACAGAAAGCAAGAAATCCCCAACCACCACCCTGGGGGATGGCCACACCACAATCCCTTCTCCTCCATTCTCCTCTTCGGATCTTGGGCACGCATGCACATGCGCCCAGCGTGAGTTAAAACCACCAGGTTTGGGACTCAAACCACGGTTGACTGGAACCGCTGTCAACTACATGGGAGTTCAGTGACATAGCCATTATGCTAACTGCTGGTCCCAACACAATGTTTTTTTTAAAGAATTATTTTATTTAACTTTATTTATTTATTTGAATTTGCCCAGAGAGGGAAGAGTGAGAGAGAAAGAGAGGAAAAGTGAGAAAGCAAGCCGCCAGGCCCAGGACTCAAACTGTGGTCAGCCATGTGGGAGCCTGGAGCCCTTAACCACTGTGCCACCTGCCGGCCCCTACTTCACACATTGCTTTCAAGGTTCAACCACGTTGTAGCATGTTAGAATTTCATTTCCTAAAAGCCTAAGTAATATTCTATCGTATGTTACCACATGTTGTGGTAAGTTCATCTTTTGCTGGACATTTGGCCTGTTCCCATGTTTTGGCTACTGTCAATAACACGGTAATGAACATTGTTGTATAATCCTCCCAGTCTTGTGCTGCACTTTCATCAGTGCACTTAAAATATCTTATCATTTCTCTTGCAATTTCTTTATAGCTCATACATTTTTTAGAATTGTATTGCTTCGTTTTCACATGCTTGTGGGTTTTCTATTTCTGATACTTATTTCTACTTTAACCTTACCTAACTAGAGACTACATTGAGTAATGTCAACCCTTTGAAATGTGCTGAGACTTGTTTTTTTTTTTTTTTGGAGAGGTTTTCGCTATAGAGCACGTGTGCTCGCCAGACAGACAGAGAGAGACAGAGAGATAGAAAGCGAGAAATCACTCCCCCAGGGGGGATGGTCACACCACAATCCCTTCTCCTCCATTTTCCTCTCAGGATCTTGGGCATGCACACATACACACACGCCCGTCTTTTCCTAGACCTCCAGCTTGTGAAGCTCTAGGGCATATGTACACACTGGAGTCTTTTCAGGCCGGCTCAGGGATCTGAACTCACAGATGACCGTGCAGCTTCCAGCACTGCAGTTCAGTTTGCTACCATTTGTGCCATTGAGGCTAGCATTGGCACATCTTTACGTGTCAATTAGCCTTTTATTTATTTTTCTTTTTTTGGAGAGAATTTTGCTTTAGGGCATGTGCGCTCACCAGAAAGACAGAGCGGGACAAGGAGTTAGCATAATGGCTATGTCGCAGGACTCCCATGTAGTCGACCGCGATTCGAGTCACGGACCCGGTGGCTTAAAACTCATGCTGGGCGTATGTGCATGCGTGCCCAAGATCCCAAGAGGAGAATGGAGGAGAAGGGATGGCGCCGTGGCCATCCCCCCTGGTGGGTGATTTCTCGCTTTCTGTCTCTCTGTCTCTGTCTGTCTGGCAAGCGCACGCGCCCTATAGCAAAAACCTCTCAAAAAACAAACAAAAAAAGAAGTTCATGATTATTACCATGGAGCAGTGTCATTTTCTGAAATAAACATTTCTTTGGAATATTCATATATGAAATAAATCCTTCACAAATATCTAAGGACATAAATTTTGAATTCACTGGGAAAAGTTTGTTTTACAGTTAGAACTAAATAGAGAAAGTATAGAGATATTTTCACAAGTTAAATGAAAATAGGAGATCTAAAGATGCTTTTACAAAAGATGTAGTGATTTTAAATACTTTTATATTTTATTAAAAACTAAAGAATTAAAAATCCTGAACAATTATTTATAGTTTTAAGAAAACAATCACAATAAAACATATAAATAACCAAATGATTTGTGACATTATAAAAATGTACCTTTCAATTGGTATAGAAATTCCATTCTAATTCAGAATAACATCCATAAGAATATTTATTTTTATATTAAATTTATAAAATACAGAAGTTTTCTATGATATTTTACATTTACTCAGATTATTTTTAAATTCCTTCATTCCTTCTTTGGTTTTGGATAAATTAACAAACATCAATATTAACATAAAAACTAACTGAAATTTATAAAATGATTTCAGAAGTAATCTAAGTTGCTTTTTTTTCAATTTTTAACACAGAAATCTAAGGTAAGACTCATTTATAAAAGTATATTATTGTGAAAACATTGGCCTAATTTTTACCTAATTAGTTTAAAAGTACCATCCTTGATATAAACATTATTTGCTAATCTCAAAATTTCATTTAACCTATAAATATATTTAACACATCCATGGGACCAGCAGTTAGTGTAATGGCTATGTCGCTGGACTTCCATGTAGTAGAGCGCAGTTCAAGTCCCGGACCCGGCAGCCTAAACTCACGCCAGACGAGTATGCGTGCATGCCCAAGATCGCTAGAGGAGAATGGAGGAGAAAGGTTTGTGGCATGGTCTTCCCCCCTGGGGAGTGCCTTCTCGCTTTCTGTCTCTATGTCTCTCTCTGTCTGGCGAGCGCACGCGTCCTACAGTGAAAATCTCTCAAAAAAAAAAAAAAAAAAAGCACATCCATAAAAATTAGAACTTTGAGTTTATTTATTTATTTATTTTTTTTTTTTTTGAGAGATTTTCACTGTAGGACGCGTGCGCTCGCCAGACAGAGAGAGACATAGAGACAGAAAGCGAGAAATCACCCACCAGGGGCGATGGTCATGCCGCAATCCACTCTCCTCCATTCTCCTCTCGGGATCTTGGGCACGCACGCACACACGCCCGGCGTGAGTTTTAAGCCACCGGGTCCGGGACACGAACCTTGACTACATGGAAGTCCAGTGACATAGCCATTAGGCCAACTACTGGTCCCGAGTTTATTTTTAAAATCAATGACAGAGCCAAGTCTTTAAGTAATCTCTAAAATTGTACTATGTCTTCCAATCAAATGTTTAGAGGATTCACAATCATTGCACTTGGTTCTATTTTTTAAAGTTCAAATACATATGTGTGTATGTGCATATGTGTGTGTGTATACACACATATATTAGGTTGTCAGGAAAGTCATGGTGTATTTAAATGCACCATGACCTTTCTGATGACTCTATATGTGTACATATATGAGTGTGTATATGTATGTGTGTGTGTATATATATATAAACAAAGTTCTAGAAAGGAAGGCAGGCTTGTTGGCTCCCCGTGCTCCCCTCTGGGGAGAGGGCCC